>NW_009735657.1:0-20601 GCF_000703405.1 Apaloderma vittatum | reverse complement strand
CAGGAATAGAGGAGATTCTTTCCACTTCTCCCAAAGATCAAAAGGAATCTTCAGAGTTAGTTAAGCCAGAACAACTTCAGGACACGTCCTGTGGGAATGCACTAACACTGAAACAGAAAAGGGACCTGCTGCAGAAGTCATTTGCCCTTCCAGAAATGTCCCTTGATGATAACTCTGAGCTCAGCGTGGAGGAAATTAGACCTAGTGGAGCAATTCCAAGCCCAAATGTAAAGACAGTCCTTATTAAAGTCCCTGAAGATTCAGAAAACCAAACAGAAAGTGATAGGCTTGATGCCAACACAGAGTCTGACACTGAACAAAACATGGAGCAGAAACAAGAAGAGGAGACTGAGGAGTCAGAATTTAAGATTCAGATTGTTCCTCGCCAGAGGAAGCAGAGGAAGATTGCTGTGAGTGCTATTCAGAGAGAATACCTGGACATTTCCTTTAACATCCTTGACAAGCTGGGAGAGCAGAAGGAGGCAGGTGAGTTCAATCACTGATCCAGCCAAAAGGCTTATTACTGCATGAAGCCCTTAGTGACAGACCAGTTTAAGGAGAGATGGGTATATGTATAGGGAGAGGTGTACGTAGAGCATCTGATGAGATCTGAACTAGCTGAATGCTCTCAGCTGTTTGTTCCTCTCAAGGAATGTACTAACCATACAGGTGTCGTGCATATGTTGAGGGCTCATTTGAAAAGAAAGTGGAGCTCTGTGATAAAAATACTACTTCTGATATCCAAGCTAGGGAGTAAAACTCCATGGCCTCTTTATATAGGGAGTTATTGTCGTACTTCTTTGCCTTTTATCCTGCTAGTTACTTCATGCTACACCGAGTCTCATTTGTGTAGTGATTTTTGGCCTTTATTTCTTCTGTCAGCATAAGGCAGTGGAAAACAAACTGGATCACAAAAGGTAAAGCTGAGCAGGCTTTAGAATTTGGAACTGAGAGCATTTGGAATTTACCACAGTTATTTGTATTTAGGATCAGACACATACACACATACTTTAGTTTTATACGCTAAAATTTTTTTGTAGCCTTCTTTGTGTTATTAGAATCATAGAATGCATTGGCTTGGAAGGGGTCTTTAGAGGTCATCTAGTCCAACCTCCCTGCATTAATCAGGAGCTCCATTAAGCCTGACCTTGAATATCTCCAGGGATGAGGCCTCCACCACCTCTCTGTGCAACCTCTTCCAGTGTCTCAGCACTCTCACTGTAAAGAGCTTCCTAATGTCTAACCTAAATCTACCCTGCTCTAGTTTAAAACCGTTGCCCCTCAACAATGTTTTTTTTTAACATAGTTAAAAAAGGAAATAATCCTTCAGACCTCATTTTTCTGTTGCCAGTGAAGTGAGGGGGAATATTTGTGCGTTCCTGACCTCACTTCTTTCCTAATTGCTTCAGAGGGACTCATAGTATAATTTCCTATTATGATGCTCAAGTTTTACAATAAGTCATTCAATGTGATCATAGTTATGCTGTTCCCTTTATGTTTCAGGCCTGTCATCCCATTAGTGGTTCCAGTCAGCTGAAGAATCACTGGAGCTTTGTAAAAACAAAAGAGAGACAAGTGCTTTTGAACCTTTCTCATAGGTTCTTAGAGAGGAATGGACAGAATTGTGCAATTAGACTCAAATGCTTTTTTGACCATTACTAGGGGCCAGTTATCATGCAGCAACTAAGACTGTCATCCATGAAACTGTTTGGAAAGGCTGTCCCAGTTCTGAACCACCACACGGAACCTAGGGTTATAGCATATATGATGGTCGTTTGGCTGTATGCTTCCAACACCCAAAGGGAGTGTAAAACATTTGCAATAGCTCATTAAGTGCTCATGTTACAGGCTGAAGTAGGCAGTTTGGGTAACTGGATGATTTAGTGACTTGGGTAAATTGATGTATCTCTTATATTCTGTTTTGCTTTGTTTAGCCTTATGGATTAGTTTATTTGAGAGCATGTGTTGTAATTCATTTAATTAGGCTTAATATTAGGCTTAATATTGGTTTCTGATTAACTAATCTCTGAATTAAATATCCATATAGGTAGTTTCTTCAAGCGCATGATGCTGGGCCACAGAGTTTCATACCTGAGACTTTTTACAGCACAAATACATGTTTATTTTCATAGGAAATGGTGAAACCAGACATCAATACTTGAAAATGTCTGTGCTTTATAGAATCATAGAATGGCCTAAGCTGGGAGGGACCTTAGAGATCATTTTAATCCAGCCTCCCTGCCACCAGGGACACCACCTCTCGACTAGATCAGGCAACACATGGGGACCGAACAGGAATTGAACCCGTGACCGTAGCGTTGTTAGCGCTACGCTCAACTGACTGAGCTAACTGGCCCCCTATACATATTGACAGTATCAGTTATCATCAAATAAAAACATTAGTTTTAATGGCTTACTTTTCTTTTTAATGATAGAATCTTAAACTCTTGGAATCTTTAGGATCAATTGGTGGATCATCATCCTTTTGAATGAAAACTGATAACATGCTGGAGATAAAGCTTTTAAAAGATGCTAAGCTGTCACTTAAACTAGCTTTACATCAGTGGTACCTCCCTTATTTCTGTGTTGGTGGTTCTGATAATCACTCTGAGTGGTTCAAAATCAAACTCTCTGTGCATTTATTAATTCTGAACTCTAAAGAGCATAGGTAGAAATGTCCTTTAAAAAGTGTTTTTAAGCAGTAGATCCCTGTACTTCTGTAAAAATTCTTATGACAGACACACTGAGCCTTTTTAAAACTGTCCCAGATGGTGAATGGATGACTGTAAAAGTGTGAAAAAGACATCCAGGGAACAAGCGTCTGGAAAATATTTAATGATTTTTAATACTGAGAGTTTAAGCACAATTTTCACATACAGATCCTGCTGCCAAAGGACTTTCAACATTGGAAATGCCAAGAGAGTCGTCATCTGCACCGACCCTTGAAGCAGGTGTCCCAGAAACAAGTAGTCACTCTTCCATATCAAGTAAGTTTGCCTCTGGTTTGAGGATTAAATCTAAGTTGCTGTGTTTGTGTGTCAGATTCATATAATCTATGGTAAATGCCTTCCTCTGATTTTCATTGATTCTGAAGTATAGCTGTGTTGGATGTCATTAGATCTGTTAAATCTCTCATGGTCAGCAGGATTTTAGCAGGTAGCAGCTGCCAGATTTTCTGTTGTGACATGGCGAATTTGATGAATGTGATTTTCGTGAATTAGAGTAGGTAGCAGCTAAAAACAGTTTTTCACTAAAGCGGAATGTTTATTTTCCTGTGAGGGAAAGCACTGTCAGCTGTCAGTGCACAGAAGCAGAGGATGGGAGCTCCACAGGGCTCTTACTATGGTTTTCAGTACATTGCTTTCTGAACCTTAGGAAAAAATCTCGCTCTTTTTTTTTAAATGCCCTGAAATGCCACTTCCTCAGCTGCTTGCTGAAATGCAGTTACTGTTGATCTGAGATTCCCGTACCTATTTCAATGGAAAATGAGCTGGGTTGGTTTACGTAGACATTGACGCGTGGCTTAGCAGGGCAGATATAGGTAACATTGGAAGGTGGAGGCGTTTTAGAACCACTAGCAAAATCCAGAATGGTGTGTCCATCTGGGTAACGGTGAGCAGCATGTCGGAAGATTGATGGGGCAGACCTCTGACTAGTAGAAAAGGGAGGGGAAATGATGACCTGCTTTGATACCAGTGAGTTGCTAGATCAGCTCATAAGTGTCTTACTGGACTGCAATTTCACATTTCTGTAGAAAGTAAAATTTTGATTTTTGAAATTCAGCGTCTTCTGATTTGATTGAAAAGGGTGTCTGGCCTATTAAAGGAAGAGGCTATTTCAGACATGCTATGTGAGTACTCCAAATTAGAGGTTTTCTCTCCAGTTGTACCAGAAGCGTCTCCTGTCGTGTGCATCTTGTAGCCAGAATGCATTTATCGGCCACCTAATGATACAGATGTCACTTAGTAAAGCAGCTAAAGAGGTGCTGGTTAAGACCTCTCTCTCTTGTTTCACTGAGTGCTCGGTGTTCCTGTAAATTCCAATGTATGAAATCAGGAATAGTATCTATGTGAAATTGAGTCTTCATTCCTTTGTAAATATTCTTTCCCTCTCTCTGCATGCCTCAGTTTCCAACTGCAGAAATGGACATGAATGCTTCCATTGTGTCTCTTGTCCATTTAAATTGAAATATTTTTTGGCCTTCTACTACGTGCCTTTACAGAGCTTTGCATAAGCCCTGATCAAGACCGTGAGCACAAGGCACTTCTGTAACGTGAACAGAATAACATTACTAGTAGAGCCAGTGTCTGCCTACAGAAAGCATACATCATTAACTGGGACAGGAAGATTTTGCCTTTAGATTTCTCTTCTTGAGTAGAGAATTCCACAGCAATGGAGGGATGATTGGCCAGATTCTTAGCTCATGTGAACAACTCACCAGCTGCTATATGAACATCACAGATCTGCTCATGGCTGTTAGGTTGCTTGTAGAAAATCTGATCAAGAAAAGCTTCCCTCCCAGGGAAGGCATGAAGAATCACGTGCTGCGGTAATCAGCCTGGCTCCACCACTGTTCAAAGGCTGGCAGCTATCTGAGTTTTTTGGGGTTTAGATTTTTTTCTTAACTTATTGATGCTTGAAATCATGGTTGTCCTTGAGAAATCAGGTAAATAACCCTGGAAATCCAAACCTGCTCAACAATAGCCTGATTATGTGAAATATGCATGAAATTTTTTTAATCACAATTGCAAAACCTATTAAGAAAATTCAGAAAGATAATTTTCTGTATTTTGACAGTCATCTGCACTCCAAGCAGTCTTGTCAGTTCTAATGTTAATTGCTGTTCTTTCATCAGGAAATTCTGTACTTGATAAAGTGATAAGGCATCTATTTAAAATCCTTGCCCTGGAAACGATGGAAACTATTTTTCTCATAATCTGCAGTGAAAAGCAGCTGCAATATAACTTGTAAAAGTGAAACATGGACTGATCTCTTGGTCTGGTTGAGTTCCAGAAGTTCAGTTATACAAGCACTGCTTTGCAGCAATGCTGGAGAAGTTTGTACTTGAACCAAAAATAGAGTTTAACTGCACTCTGCCACATTAAAATGATACAATAAAGGAAAACCTAAAATACTTCACCTAATAAAATAATTCTAGCGTGCAGATTCACACTGAAGTTATCATTGCCTTTATTATTACGCAGGGCCTCTGTTTTGTTAGGGACTCCTTTACTTTCTCTGAATGTGAAACTTTTGAAGAGAAACTAAGTAGAGCAAGTTTAGGAGAAGGCACTCAACCCCTCCTAGCTTTCTGAAAATTAAAGTTTATTCCTCATCTGTACTTCTTCATCACAGTTAATAATGTGAATGGCTGGGTTTATTTTCAGAGCTTAACTGGGTACTATTTGGAATTTCAGAACGGAACTGCATGATATTACATTAATACTCTCTTAACAATGTTGAATGTAGTTGCAGATGAAAATTATTGGGAGAAGATTTTGCCTTGTTGCCTTTTTTTTAAGGAAAGCACTTGAATATGCACTTTTTAAAAGTGCATTTAAAAGCTTTCCTGCACGGAGCTGCATGTCAGCATTCTCACATACCTTGCTCAAGTGGGGCCTTAAAACTCTTGTCTTCAAACTGCAAACAGTGATTTTGGTTTCAGTGGTGGAAATATATTGCTTAGACTCAACTGTCAAAGCAAATGCTCGTTCAATTTGAAATCTCTTATGAATGGAGAAAAAGGTAAGAAAGTCAGGATTTGTATGTGATCTGTTTCTTCATCCATTTAAGCACTGAGAAAATACCTGACCAAAATTTTTTTAAATTTTAAATTCACAATTGTTTGGCTTTTTTTTTTTGTTTAATTTTGTTGTTGTTGTTGGAGCATTATCCAGTGAGATGCATCTCTTAAAGGAAACAGTAATATCACTTTAAAAAATAATGCAAATAGTTGGCTGACGAAAAATCAATTGCTTGTTGCTTGGTAGTTCCATGTAAGCAGAATGACAGTGAATCACAAAGGGGACCCATCTTCAAAGGCACGCTGGCTTCCCACTTCAGAAAAATGTGCAGGTGCCATGCGTGGGTGTTGGGTATTTAGGAGGGCTGTGTCACCCAAGAAGGGTGCTGGTGGTGGAGGGTCAGTGAATTTGTTTTCCTGTGGTGAGCGTGGGCAGAGCAGCCCTTCATAATGGCTGAGAGGAGACTGAGTTTCCTTCCCTGGTACATTTTATGTGAGTGAGATTCAAGTATGTATTTATCACCTGACAGCATGGGGTAATATCTTACACTTCACAGATACCAAGTGTTTTTAACAGCTTTCATGGCATGTGGAGACAAAAAGGCCCAGTGGGTGAGATCCTGAATCCAAGTCACTTGTGACTGATGTCCTTGGGACAGGACTGTACCCAGTGCAGTTGTGTGAGAAGTGCATATTGACTTGAGCAGGATCCTTAGAGCAAGCAGTCATTGTCCTTTCAGTATTTACCGCAGGCTGGCTTGTTAGGTCAGGAAATACAAGTAGTTTTACCTATTGTTTGAGCCACTGAAATCCTTTTGCCTTTCTGATTTGCAGCTCAATTCAGACAAATGAAAAGAGGCTCTTTGGGAGCTCTGACAATGAACCAGCTAATGAAGAGGCAGCTGGAACACCAGTCTAGTGCTCCCCACAATATTAGCACTTGGGATACTGGTGAGCTGCGTTTATTGTTCTTTATTTGTATTTCCTAAGCCAATTAACTTTCTGTATCAGTCTGGTGAAAAAGTGAGTATTTCTATTCTACCATTGCAGATAAGTAGTCACTCTCAAGTCTAAAGTGAAACTTCATAGTGCACACCAAATTCTCACCTGGTAGGAATTGGACTAGTTACATGTTTGGGAGGTAGTCCTTCTGGTACATTGCTGTCACTACAATTTGGCATATTGCTTGAGTTATTTCCTGGCCTCATTGAATAAAATGGAAGTATCACTGTTGATTTCAGTAGGTATAGTATTCCATCCCTGCTGTGTGGAACCCTTTGTTTGCATATATGTTTACAAAGGTGTGGGTACACCAAGGAGTTGTGCCTTATGCCAGCCAGTTTTAGCTTTCTTTAGAGAAGTTTCTGCCAGCTCATACTGAACATACAAAGTTTCTGTTCACTCACTGAGCTGTTTTTTTCTCAGTATAAGATTAAATCAAACCAACGAAAACTGAATTAAGCACATAATTTCCTCATTACTCAAGTTGGTTTTTTTGTTTTTTGTTTGTTTTCTTCTGTAAAGGGTATTCTGTTAGACCAAATTCATAGGAGATATCACTGAACAATGAATTCAGTCTGTTTTATTATAGATACTAGATATTTTATTGTCCATTTTGATGTTAGTGACATTACAGAATCATGATGTTTAGGAATTTATCAGAGATCTAGATGTATCCAGGGAAAGGAACGTTTAAAACATTTATGTGGAACTTAGTGTGCTGGATCAATGTCTCAACACCACTTCTGGACAGCTGAGTTAAAATTTTTGCTTAATTCAGTCTTAAGCATCAAGTTCTGTCAAACTAAACCTTGTAGTTGGAGAATACCTAAAGGTGAGGTATATAATTCAGTATATGGTATATAATTCAGAATTATCCTTTCTCATGCTCAGCATGAGATCCTTAAATCACACACATCAGAATGTTAAAGATGTTTTTTTGGTCCTATCATCAGGTATGTTTGTTTATTGAAGAGATTTAGCTGGTATCACCTGGTTTCTCAGGCAGGGGTTTAGAGATGAAAAAGTTATTGCTTTCGTTCTGCAAGAAGTAGCTGGCCTGTTTTCAAGAGGAGCTAGTCTGTGCTCAAAACCATGTAGGAACTCTGTCTTGTTCATTTGTTCAAGTCCATTAGCTTTCTTCACAACATCTATGACTTCTCGCTCCAAAATTCATTTCAGCTAAAAGCCTTCGACGATGAAGACACAAAGTAAGATGTTCTTTACTGGAAAGCTTTTCATCTCTCAGTCTCCTTTTCAAGCACTACTTTTAAGTAAAATTCTTATTTGGACAGAAGACAGGTTTTTTGTTTTTTTTTTCCATGACAAATGATCAGTGTGACTATTTGTCATTTCAGTGTCACACCACTATTTTAAGACTCATTATAGCCAAGTATGATAACTAGGAAGTAGTCTTATCCCACATAAGTGTATGCTGTGTGCTTGGTCCACGTGTGCTTTTTGTTTTGTGTTTTCACACTGGTAGGTAGCATGTGTCTCTTTCATTTGTTATTTCAAACCACTCCTTTCCCAAGGTTGCTATATGTAAAATAAAATAAATTTGTGTCTAGTTTCAGTCAGCACAAAGTATACCTGACTTCTAGTTTCTTTGGTGTTTCTGAACACCATCTTTCTCTTTTTGTGACTCATATATTCCTTATCTTGTTGAATCTTTATGTCTAGCACTTCCTTTCTAAAATGTCTTCTGTGGTGTTAGCTTACCTGTGTTCTTTTTCCTTTGGACTTATGTCTCCCTGTCCCTGCTCCCCCCACTCTACACTTAAAAGACTATTTCAATAGCCGTTGCATTTGTCTTTCTCTTGTGTCAACTGTTTGAGACTTGTGGTGCTAGTGACGGATGCTTCATTCCTAGTTCTGGAGACTGAAGTTCTGTATTTATTCACAGAGCAGATACAGCATGGAAAGCGGCTGTGCAATGTCCCTGTTTGCCTAAACCCTGACTTGGAGGGACCACCACTAAGAATCAGAGGTTAGTTCAGTGTCCATTTGACCCGATCTGTCTGATAAGACTGCCAGGGAGGTTTTTTGGTTAGTACCAAATGGTGCTGAATTCTATGTTCTATTCATCTGTGTTAAAGCTCTCAACTGTCCTGCAGAACGTAGGTTATTGAAAAATTATTAGACAAGACATTTCATTCAAGACAGAGCCGACTGGCTTTCTGCTACTACTTGTTTTGGCTGTCAACCCGGAAATAAAAGACTATGCAGAATGTGGTCAAATCACATTTCTTTATGAACTTTCCTCCCTCACAGCTGAAAAACATCCAGACTTTTCTACAGCCTTGCAGTAGGCCAGTGATGTACCTTCTTTGCCTAAATCATGTTTTGTTTTCTTACTGTTCAGTGCATGAGAGAGGACATTTTTGAGTAGTTAAGTCTTATTCCAACATTGTAACCTGCATTACTACAGTTTTTAGCATTTGTATGCTGCAATGGGAGTTACATCTAGAAAACGTCACAGTGAAGTTTCTGAAGTCCTGATGGAAGGATCTTTATTCCTTAGTGAGGGAGGGGCTAGAGTGAGGGATGTGGCTAGAAGTATGTGAAAATCTACTCTTATTCCTTACATTCTGGATGGTGGTCCTACATCCCTGAAGAGTATTCTGGACTTCCTGAAATGTCTGCTTGTATCCAAGAAAATCTCAGGGGACTTTTATGAAGTACTGAACTCTGGAAAGAAATATTTCCTTCCATACTTAATAAAATGACTGTTTTAAACCTATTTTATTCTTGTGAAACAAACCCTCAGTACTCAATATTAAATTTGCTTTTTCTAGGATTATTTCATCAGAAAATTCATCTGAACCTGTCTTAGGGGGAGAAGCTTGCTCTTGTTTCCCTAGTTAAATGTTATCAGAACAGGCTAATGTTAACGTTAAATCTGAATCTGCAGATTGAAGCAACTAGCAAGAAAATTGATAATGGATTACTTAATTTGTGGTTGAATTGGCATTAAAAAGGCATTGGTACTCTTCTGAAAATTGGTTCACAAAATGAGTTTTTCAAAGACTGGTCTTTAGAATGAGACGGCCTTGAGGACAGCTTATGTACATAATGATGATGTCTACCAGCTGAGGTCCCTGGATTCATTATTGGAGCTGAACTGTATGGGAAGACAAGTAACGCTGTCTCTCTCATGTTGGCCAGATGTGGCAACCAAAAGAAATATTTCTCTTTAAGAATTGAATCTCTTTCTCTGTCATAGTGACCTACAGAATGAAACTGTTAACAATATTTAAATCTGATCACCAGATGAATGACATAGCTCGTATATCATAGTAGCTTTGATCCAAGTTTCTGATAGCTCATTATTCTTCTTTGAGGTGCACTTAGCAATCCGACTAGCTGGAGACTTGCCTCTCCTGTGTCTTTTTTTCCCCTGCAATTGCTGTTATCTGCTTAATGAAAACAAAGGGACCAAAGGAGGTGAACCATCATACTAGAGAAATGTTACACCATCAGACTACCCTATATTGCCGTAATTCTGGAAAGCACAACTCGGAGAAGCCAAGAGTGTGCATCTTCCATGATACATAACTTTTCCTAGTAAAACAAGCATCCATCAGAAATTAGGTGTGCCAGAAGTGCCAAAGGGAACTCCATATGTTGACATGATCAGTGATTATGCCTCCAGCAGAACAATTTGGCAATGGAGAGTAAAGATGCTTATGAGGACTTTCAACAGAAAGCATTTCCAGTCATCAGCCCTCCAACATCCTCAGTGTTTCTCATCTCCTTATGAATTATTTCTTCTAGCAGTCTTTTCCTTATTTCTCTCCTACGCCTCTGTTAGATTGATGACCTGGTGTTGAGACATAGGAACTTACTTGTTTCTTCGTGCCACGAAAAACTATGGGAAGGTACTTCCCCAGAAGTACTGGTGAAGACTACAAATCTTCTGGTGTCCAGTCTTGTAGCAACTATAGAATCATCTTCTCTCCCTGAAAAATGAGTAGATACAATTACATCTGCCTTCCTGGAATTTTTGTTCTTTGTTGTCTTTTTTGCAAGGATTTTTTTTAAGTTTTGTGAGTTTGGTTTTTTTTTTAATTGATAGTTCTAGGTAATTGAAATAATCTAGCAGAAGTAAGGAATGTGCAATATATTCTTTTGTAGACAGACTTTATTTCTGATTTCTATGCACAATAGAACCATTTCGGCCCTTCTTTAGAAGTCTGGTCCTCAAGCAGTTTAGATTTCTGTTTAGTGATTGTATTTCCTTTTTACTTTTTTCCCCCTAATTGCCTTAAGGTGCCACAAAATCTAGCTTGCTGTCAGCACCCAGTATAGTCAGTATGTTTGTACCTGCACCAGAAGAATTCGCTGATGACCAGCCCATTTTGATGACTGACAAGTAAGTTCTGTTTCTGTTCCTTTCAAAGAACTGACTGAACTTTAAATAAGTCAAGTAAAGTATAGATATACTTTATGGAGATGTAAAGTCCATTCTGTCATTTATCTCTATGCTACCTTTTTTTAATTATATTTTTTTACCCCCAGGGTAAACATTTTCTAAACACTGTCAGCAAGATGTGTTTTAAATTTGGTGGGACCCATGTGAGTTTCCACAGGTGAAATGATGACTCAGGCTATTGTGTTTGCACACAGGGTAGAGGATGCCCTTTCCATCGTATTTTAAATCAAGGGTTCCTTGTGATCCATCAGAAACCACTTTTGCCTTAGGGAAAAAAAAAAAAACTTTTAAAAAAGCAATTCGTTTGGGTTTATGTTGAAACAGGTAACTGTTGACATGTAATCATATGTAGTCATATGTATTTTTAACATTGATACTCACTGATCCTGAAAGATTTTGAAAACCTCGATTGCTTGATTAAAATGTCTCTAAAGGAAGTGTTGAACATAAGTATACTCATTTCATTAAGTAAAGCAGTCTGCATGGAGCCATCTATTGATTTGGTCAAAAATTGGAAGAGAAACCAGAAGTTCTTGGTTGTGCTCCTGTGCTTGGTCGAATAGACAGACATGCCAGGATGATCACTGGAGAAAGACAGGGCCTTTATATATATATATATAATTATGTATGAAGCACCTATCAACGTATTGATAAACATTCTTTGGAATCACTCTGGTGGCAGAGGTAAGAACAGGAGTCAGCCCATCAGTGACAGGAAGCAGACCTTATTGTGTCAGAAAGTGAAGCATCCAGAAAGTCAGACATATCTTTGCACTTCTTTTGGCCATTTCACCAAACCTCTAGCACCACCAATTAACATATAGACCAGCCAAGCTTGACTTCTGTGACTTTGTTGGCATATTTTCTTTCTGTTTGGTAACAAAGGCAAGACAATTGCCCGTAGAATTCCATTAAGTTAAAATATCACAATCTGTTGGAGTCGTTAGCAACTGATTGATCAAATTAAGCAAGCCTTCCTACTGGGCTGAGATAAGCCGGTTTCCCACATTGGTTTGCCTTTTTTGTAGGCTATGAAAGCCTGTCTCATCTCTCCTAAATCTGACATCCCTTTTATAATTAGACATTACAGAGTCCTTTCAGAACTTCATCAGCTGTCTTTGAGCATTTAAGGAAGGATAAGTGACTCAGCAGCAAGTCTGTCCAGAGAAAGGAGACTTCTCTGTAATCTAAGGTTCGGTGTCCCTGAGAGGTCCTTTTGTTTCTTTCTTAGTAGTTATAACTGCTGTGGGAACAAATCAGATCATTGTTTCCTGACTGTAATTTGTTATTCATAATTCCCGACTGTCGGAAGGACAATGTGAAGTTGTTCGATCTCTTTAAGATCATCTGTGAGGGTCATTGTTTGTGTTTATGCTGCCAAACAGAAAAGTGCCAGGGACTTGAGCCCTTGCTTAAGCTCAAGTTGCAGGAGCTGGCTGATGTTCGCATCGCTGGGGGCTGGTCTTCACTGCTGCAGATTTCTCTTGGATAGTGCAAACTGAGCAGTCCTATACAGCCGGGGAACTGGCTGACAAGGACTAGTGAAAGACCCAAAACAAGGTCTGCCCTGTGGCCCTTTTTCGCTTGTCAGTGAAGAAACAGCCAGTGCAGCTAGTGAGAAGCTTTATTAACATTTGAAAGCCATGGACTGTTAGAGAGAGATGATAATTACATTATCTTCCTAAATAAATTTTGAATAGAACATATTAAGTAGTAATACTTTCAAAAGACATAGTTATGCACGTATGTATATAGGGAGTAATACTTTGTTTGGAATTTCTTAATGTCCATTTTTAAAACTGTTCTTTGCAGGTGCCATGACTGTGGGGCAATTCTTGAAGAATACGATGAAGAAACACTGGGCCTGGCCATAGTCGTGCTCTCAACCTTCACTCACCTTAGCCCAGACTTGGCTGCTCCTCTGCTGTTGGACATCATGCAGTCTGTAGGAAGGTAAATTCAGGACTTTCCTCACTCCTGTATGATTGAAAGAATTTTGTGCCTGGAATTGGATTTACATCAACTTCAGGTTATGAAGTTATATATTTTTAGAACACCTAAGTGAGTAACATCTGGCTCTTTCTGCTTCTTTGTAACTTATCATTTTATCAATTTCTTACGTAACTTCTTCCGCTGGCACTTCAGTTTTGGGCAGCTCCTTTGATGTCCTCAGTTTTACCCTCCAAAGGGAGGTTCCACTTTGGGAATCTTCCCAGCTTCTCCCACTATAAGCAGTCATGTAAAGAATTAATCCAGTTTTTCTGCAGTACCCTTATCTTTGTTAAGCATCTTTTTTGTTATCTGAACAGCGAATCATGCAACATAGTGTCTGGTGTGCTTCTTGATCATGTTTTATTTGAAGAATAATTTATTGTTAGTTTTTTACTCCTTCTACTAGTTCCTCCTTGAACTGTTTTTTGGCCTGGCTTCTTGTGTTTTTTACACTGCTTTTGTCAGAATTTTGCTCTTCTGCTTTCATTTGAGGCATGGGTTCAGCTTTTTGAAAGAAGCCTTCTTTTTTCAAATAACCGCCCTCACCTTTCCTACCTTCTACTTTCTTGAAGTCGTTTCTTCACAAGTGGGCTACCCTGGCCTTTTCCTTCCAATGTAATGTCCATAAACAGCTTCTGTGCTGCTTGTAAATACTGAATTCTTTTGGCTCCTCCTTTTTGCTGCTTTTACAGGATTTTTCACTTTTATGTAGTTCCTGCTTCAGAAGTTAACGCACAAATGTGGTCAGCTTTTCTGAATTTTGTTGCTCCTGGAGGACTGTTGACTCCTAGGTATGATCATTCATTAGCATACCTGAAGCTCTTCGGGCTTTTCAAACATATTTTGTGTGCTAATTAAGACTAAGTAAAGAATTGCATCTCCTCATTGAGGCCTTCCTAACTAGCTGCTGCATGGGATTGTCTCTTATAAGGTCTTAAACATTTGTTGTCTATAATTTTTCTCTTGTGACTTGTACCTGGTGCATATGGAATGATCGAAGTGTGCCATTACTTTTGGATTAGTTGTCACTGCCTCGGCCACTTCCACAACTTCCTGCCTAAGAGGTGGGGTGGATGCGTTGGCTTGTTTCAGAATAAACTTCTGAATAGCACTAGAAGTGCAGAAACAAGGCACAGCTCTCCTTTTCCATACTCTATTCGGTGACTGCTGATAAAATTGCTTAACTGTGACTTCTGCAGGGGCTCAGCTCTTCACGGCCCTGCATCCCCACTAACTCCCAATTCCATTTAAATACAGCAGCTATTTAAATCCTCCATTTCCATTAACTGCAAAGCTGCAGTTCCCTGTTGTCACTGCTAATGAACTCTGATGGAGGCAAAATTTCTAATGTAGACAGATGCTTTCCATTGTTGTAAATACAGCAGTACTACAGCTACAGAGAGTAAATCATTTGGAACATGAATTATCAAGGCTGACGGGGCTACTTTTTTCTATGCTTTGAGGAAGAAATGCATCTTTGGAGTGCAACAGCTGATTGTTTTAGAGCAGCAGATGGCAGGCAACATGGAGTATTTTTGGGAAATGTGTTGTTCCTACTGGTTGTAATTTCTGACAAATCGTAAGTCCAGTAAGAGGCTCTTCACAAAGGAATAATTTTGAATACATGCAAAATAAGTAGCATATAAAAGAAGAGAGGCATTCAGGTAACTCATGTATATAACCTAAATCACTGTCTTTCATCAAGCAGTGCCGTAGCATTACCTCCAAAGACCCATCTGACACCAGAGGTGAGAATAAATTAGACTTCTTGCATTTTCATTTTTTAGAAAATGAACTACTACTTTCATGCTTAGAAGAGCAAGGAAGGAGTGAGGAAATCTAGGGTCTTTCAGAATACCTAAAAACCAGAAATACTTTCTAAAGTTGTTTGGGTACCCACAGGTACAGATAGGCTTCTATTGGGATTGTCAGAAGAGAAAGAGTTTGGGGTTCAAGTTACTGACAGTTAGAGACTGTCGTGTTTATGAGACTCTGGCAGACACTTGACTTTACGCTCTAGTGTCTGAATCAAGATTTTTGACTTGTTGACTCTTACTTCATTGATTTCCACTGAAATTTAGCTTTTCAAGCATCGAAGCCCTGTTTGAAGATGGCATTTAGGCTCTTGAGTTAGTGAGGAACTTTGAAAAGCTTAACTTCTGTTCTTAACATGTACCAGTTTGAACACATCTGTTTACTGTCTTCTGCCCATTTACTGTTCTGCTTTGTGGTCTGCAAAGTGGAGGCAATGATAGGGGTTCATGGCCTTTGTGCAACCAAATATTTGGACTAGGAATGACAAATACATACAAGCTATAAATTTCAAAAGGTTTCAGATGCTCTCAAGTGTTTAGTGTAGTTCATATCTCCGGAAGTTTTTCCGAAGTTAGAAACCAAATGTTTGGTTTATCATGAAAACCCCTCTTGCATTATTGCATTCAAAAGGAGAGAACTTTGCGTAGGTCTTTGGTTTGTTTTAGGAAAGATATTTTATGATGTCGTATTTGTATGCTTTAGTAGATACTTGAAAATAAGTGTAATGGCCATTGGACATACAATTAGTCTCATTGCATTCTGCAGAAAGCCTCATGTGCTTTAATGTAAGCGGATGCTACAGTATTGTAGAATCCAGGTCTACATTGCTTGAAGGTGGCTTCAGACCTGTTTTCACTCAGAATTAACTGCACAGTGGAATTAATACGTCGTGTTTTAGTGTGGATTCCTCTTAACAACAGTGGAGTCAGGGACTCTAGTGAGTTTTTCTGAATTATACTGTGACAATTGAAGAGAATATCATCTTCAGTCCAGCCTGAGATTGTTGCACTGTTGTATGTAGGTTGCGTCCCTGGCTTGTCATGCATCATTAATGCAAATCACCATCCGTTTGGATTTACACTGATGTGTTCAATTGAGCTGTCTTTTGGGATTTTGCAATGATGACTAGGGAGGAAACTGTCTTCGGTACAGAGGCTGAGAGAGGGTTGAGCAACAGCCAAATCCAGCCTAAAAGGATCATGAATCAAAGATAAACACTGAAGGCCAGATCATCAGGGGCTGTAAACTAATGTAACTCTATGAACTTTCCATTTAGACTTACCAGTTTACACCAGCTGAAATACCGATGCGCAGCAAGATCAAAGTAAAAATCACTTGATGTTTTGTGTGTAGGAGATGCTTCCACTATTCTGATAACTTTTTAGTGGCTTTTAATATTACAGATGTGTGGCTTTTCTGTTATAAGCCCTGATAGTCTTCGTTTACGTGTCCTGGATATTGAAGTGCATGATTTTGCTTTAAGATTCTGTACAGTATTTTCAACACTGAATGCCCATATTTGGATTTAAAATGTATATTTAGATACTAGAATAAACTATCTGATTTTTGAGAACCCAGTATTTCTCGTCTGACTTTGTAAGAGCTTGTAGGTACTTGGTGTTTCTGAAATTAGGCCATTTATTTAGGTTGCCAAAATCTGGAACTAAAAGCCTCACTTCGAACTGCCAAGTAGAAAATTTTGGCTTAGTCTATGTTGCTGTGTTAGTCAGAAACAATTCAGTTGGTAGGCAGCTTCTGGCAAACTATTTTTTTCTCCAAATCCTTCTAGGTTAGTAATGATCCATGATGAGCATGTAAAGCAATAGCTTTACTTCATTATCTTCATGCTAGTACAGGGAGGCAAGCAGATTTGTCTTTAGAGCTGTTAAATATTCGTGAGACCGAGAGATAGAAAGAGTTTGTGTTGTGCAAGCAAGATTTGACTGAGTTTATGTGCTCTTCAGAAGACCTTTCTGGTGACATTTTAAATGTTCTCTCAAATTATCGTTTATCATGTTAAAAAAATGATACCTTATTGGCTTACTTAAAAGTGAGACAGTAAAAAAACCCCATGAGATTCACTTTTTTATTTTTATTTCAGGTTGGCATCAAGTACCAGTTTTTCTAATCAAGCAGAAAGGTACGGTAGCAAAGGATACCTTGGCCAAAATGATACAATTAATCAAAAGCATCATCCTCCCTTGCCCTGAAATCAACTGAATTTAACTTGTTAAACATTTATTTAAGGTTTGTGAATAGAATGAAAAACCTGTTCTTTTACACTTGTTTCAAGTATCTCATGTTCTGAAGCTGAACAGGAACCCATATTCATATGTATTGAACTTGAATAAATTCAGATTCAGACGTAATTAAAGATGCCTTCTGATTTCCACAATTTCAGTGCAGCTTTTTCTAGCTTATTCTATGTTCAGTGTTTGTCTTGATAAACTATCTCTATACATTCAATCAAGTGAATCATCCTTGGCCAGGGAAAACCCCTGGCAGTGATGTCTCATTATGTAAATCAGGTGCTGAATAGGATGAATTCTTTTTGAGAATCTGTAAAACACGTTAAGATGTGCAGTTTATGAGTAAATAGATAAGACTTTAGGTCTTTAAGTGAAACCATTTTATGAGTGACTAGGAAGTACTTCATGTCTTGAAGGAGACTGCAAGAAGCAGATTAATATTTTAATGTCTTTTTCTTGCCCATTGTTCACATAATTTACAGTAAAGCCAAGAACCTCATTCTTTATCACTGAAATACACAAGGTGAGAATAAGTATGATGACTCACAGATAAAATTATGTAGAGAATCAGGAAAAATGCAACTGTTTATTGGGACTTAAATACTTTTGGTATACGTACATAACCTTTTCATCTCTGCATAGCTGGGCTGAAGTCATAATATCAACATGCTGTGAACTGTTGTTTTTGGATCAGGACAGTTGTGCTTTTGAGTGTCTTGCTCATAGCTGAACACTTCCGTAATTAAAAAGAATAAGATAATCTTTATTTTCTTCATGTAGTTGGCAGTGCAATTTCTTTCTTCTTCCTTTTCCTTCCCTTCATTTCAGCATGATGATCCCTGGAAATGCTGCAGGTGTGGCCAAGCAGTTCCTCCGTTGTGTGTTCCATCAGCTGGCTCCCAACGGCATTTTCCCCCAGCTCTTCCAGAGCACTATTAAAGGTAACGCGCAGTATCCGAGTGCATTTCTGACCCTTTCTGTTACCTTTGCATGGACAGCCAATGTAAAACGTCATTTGAATTTCAGATGGAAGTTTTTTACGAACCTTGGCCGCATCTCTTATGGACTTCAGTGAGCTGAGTTCTGTAGCTGCTCTGAGCCAGCTGTTAGAGGTATGTGGGCAATTGGCTCGGCTCTGCTAACGGTGCTAGTTCTGTGAGCGTGATTAGATGTATTGGATCGTTTCTCCTCATTCATTAAGAGTTTGAACCTGCGTCATCAAAAGTTATGTGAATTTTTGGTTAGTCCTCCCTGGAAGCAGGGTTAAGCTGTCCTCACCTTCTTCCTTCTGGCTTTTGCTCTCACTGATAGTTTTTTGTTTGTTTGTTTCTCAGACCAGCTCCTGGAGCAGTCCCACACATTGGTAGCGTGGGCCATCCCTTCTCCTAGCACTGTTTCTGGTTTTCAGGAACACATCTCAATTCTCCCTCTCCCTTGTATCTGATGGCAGTTTCTCTAAGTAGTCCGAAGATTGATTGCCTGCCTTTCACTGCCTGTTTTCTCTGCACTTGGCTTGTTTCTACCAAAACTTGTATCCTCCCAGAAGCACTCGTCACTTGCATTCATCCTGCTCTTCCAGAAACATGGCAGTTGCTTCATACCAAGATTTTGACATGACTTTGAAACTGCTTATGTTTTTCCAGGCCTGACCGCAGAACACAAGTTAAAAAAGTATACACAGTCTACTGAACATTAATGACCGTATCTCATTTAAAACTGTTGAAAAGAAAACATGGGAAATTCACTGGTGCATACTTTGAGTTCTGTTTTTTTTTTTACTGCCATGCCAGTCTAAGCAGGTTGTGTGTTAGGATTCTGCATGTAACATTTTGGCTCAAATGCTTTTGGTCGATACTTTAGGAACTGAACTAGACTTTACTTTCACAAACACAGTTCAACATTTCATCATTAGCGTTATAGAAGAGGTGCATAGTACTTGGTCTGAACAAATTAACCCCAGCATTTACAAGTACTGTTTAAGGGACCTTTTCTGTATGTGTACATTTGTTTATAGTTCCCATTTTGATTCCCAGGGTTTAAACAACAAAAAGAATTTACCAGCAGGGGGTGCAATGCTACGCTGTTTGGAAAATATTGCTACCTTTATGGAAGCCTTGCCGATGGATTCGCCCAGCAACCTCTGGACCACAATTAGCAATCAGTTTCAGACCTTCCTTACTAAACTCCCGTGTGTTTTGCCGCTTAAGGTATGATGTGTGGGCATGTGACACGAGCTATACTGCCATTGGGCAGGGTGTACTGAAACAGTGGGGAAGCTATGGATGAGAAATCAGAGCAAATGTTTGTGAATATTTTCTAATGATTCATTTAATGTTTCCAGAGGACTGGATTTATTGTATATCTGACCCGTCCTTTTAATTCTGTTTTCCGTGGGTAACAATAACAACTCTGACCAGAGTACTCTTGACCTCTTTGTTGGCTTTTTTTCTCTACACTTCCCATGCGCTGTCTTTGTCAGACTAGAATACTACATTTGAGAGAAGCAGCATTTTGGCAATGAAATTCCATCTAGTTTTAGCTATAAAAACAAAACAAGACTCTCAAGAAGAGCCACCACACCTAATTAATTTGCTAAAAGTACACAATAGTCAGACAGGCAGAGAGAACTGCGACTACTGGGAATTGAGCCTAGCCTGTTTGGCTGACCAGATTGTAGTGCTGGTTGTAATCAGAACGTAGTTGTAGAAACTTAGTCTAGAAGCTTTGGGCTTTGATTTCTAAGTGCTCAGAGGACATACAGAGGGATCTTATCTCCTAGTGAGTAGATTTCCAGATGTCTTTTCAGTAAACACAGTAAAAATTTCTCTGAGTCTTTCCAGTAAACATGAGATTCTGATGCCCTTAGTCTGACTTTATTTCTGATGTTGTGAATGAGTCCAGCAGTAATTTCTTCTGTGCAAAGCAGAAGAGCCGAGGGATCCAAAATCTTATAACTGTGATTTATAACATTGTTTTAATCTGTCACCACCAAATTACATGAATGATATTAAATTCCTTGTTGTTATGCACCAGTCAGATATTGAAACCTCTTTAGGTTTTGGGGCACCGCACTGTAGGGCTTACTAAGCCAAACAGGCACAGTAATCATTCCCTTTGCGTAGTCGCCACCCCAATCAGTTGCATCTTGCCTTACTGAAATAAATAAAAAGAAATTAATTGAATCTTAAGAGCTCCAACTGCGTATCTGCCATTCACAGAACATTTTGATGGAGTGTTTGCTCTGATTTCCCCTTCATTTGTGGGATGTATCATTAGTGATACAAGTAAAACAATTGCTTGCTCCTCAACTTCCCATCTCCTGCTCCTTGCTCCAGCGTCATAAATCATAGAATCATAGAATGGCCTAG
>NW_009735656.1:249707-250588 GCF_000703405.1 Apaloderma vittatum | reverse complement strand
CATCGGCCACATGGCTCCCTGCATTACCGCTGCTCTGCCCAAAATGTGTCAGCCCTCGTGGATTGCCAGGCACCCAGCCAACCTGCCTGCAACGTGCTGAAAAATCTGTCAGCGGGGGACTGCCGCCCGCCATCCCGCCAGGGATCCTTCCTCACAGGAGGGGAGGGCGGCCGGGGCGCGTCACTATGCACACCCTCCTTGCGAGCCGCCACGTACACGTGCCTGTGGACACACACCTGGGTAGAGGCAGGGGAGGTCAGGGCGTGTGGGCTTGAGGTGTGCCGTGAGGTGCCTCCAGGCACAAGGACATCCCTCGAATGTCAGGTTTAAGGCTATTGATATTGCTGGAGGCGGTGAGCGTCCCAGTGCCAACCATATTGTTTAATGTGTACTTTTACTGGCATGTTGTTTCTCTAGCAAATTTACAGCAGGAGATTACTGCTGGAGCTGACCTTTTTTCTTTCGGCCGGGGTAATGAATGTTGCTATTTAAATGCACTGCCTCCACAGCCCGTGTGCTTTAGTTTTTAAAAGAGTAGCATAGTACCCAGGGGAAGCCTTTTGTTGCCTGTCTGTGAAACCTGAATACAAGCTCTCCTATTGGAAGCTTGAGAGGCAGAAAATAACAACAGAGGAAAGATTTATAGGATGTAACTTAGCCTAAATCATGTCACAGAGATAGAAAATATGGATCAGATCCTGAACTGGTGTAAATCAGTATAAGCCTATGGAGCAACAGTGCTTACACCGGCCCAGGAGCTGGCTCTTGTTTCTTAAAATGCAAATGATCGCTGTCCAGAGATAGGAAGGCCTGCTTTAAAGCAAGCAAAATGGCTAGAAAGTTTCCTGATAGAAAGCGTAATCAGTTAAATTAAAATATGT
>NW_009735656.1:192867-249676 GCF_000703405.1 Apaloderma vittatum | reverse complement strand
GGAATGCCAGTAAAAGTGTTGTGGAATCCTTAAATCTATGTTGCCATCTTAAAATCACTATATCCCTTATTCCTTGCTCCTTATTCTATATATTCCTTCAGAGTTTGAATGACCAGCACCAGAAATATAAGGTCTTCTGTGTAAAATGAATATATCAACAAGAAATTACGGAAAATAGCAATATCACTTAATTATCAGTAGCATATCATGGAGTTTGTCCCTAGAGAGCCTACTTTTCAAAAATAGTGTATTGCAACTGAGTCAAAAATCTAAAATGAGAAATAACAGAGTTGTACTTAAATTTCAGTCTTTAGAAAAATTCAGTCTTGTGAAAAATTCAAATAAATTTTATTCATCCCATGTCTCTGTATCTAAAGTGATAGAGAATTATAGCCGACAAGGTTGCAACTACATTTTTAAAAAGTTTTAGAATTTCTAGTAAACAGTTATTGAACTCTTTTAAAATGTGACAAGAAAAAGATAGTTGGAAATTTGAAAACCTGGATTAACTATCTGACCTCTATCTTACTGGGGGGAAATGTGCATTGATTAAGTTGTGGATATGAATTCAAATTATATTTTCAATGTAGAGTCACTTGTTTATCACTTTAATTTGGTGCTACACACAGTACTCTCCAGTGGCCAGACTGACTGTTAGACAAGATGGTTCTCACATTGATCAAATGTAGGAAAAATTCCATGTCACTATGCAAAGTTTAAGGATCCCACTAAGAATTCAAACTGAGTCTTTTTTTTTTTGCAATACAGTAAATAAAGCAGTCTATGTATATTTCACATACAGGGTCCTAAATCTTTAAGAGATAAATTGCTTCAGTTTTAGCAGAAGGTTAATTTTCTGCAATTTCTTCTAAATTACACAGTAGTCACAGAATCATAGCACCATTTAGGTTGGAAAAGACCTTTAAGATCAATGAGTCCAGCTGTTAGCCTAGCAATGACAGGTCCACCACTGAGCCATGTCCCTAAGCACCTCATCTAGACATCTTTTACATACCTCCAGGGTTGGTGACTCAACCACTTCCCTGTTCCAATGGTTGGCAACTCTTCCAGTGAAGAAATTGTTCCTAATGTCTAATTTAAACCTGCCTGACACAACTTGAGGCCATTTCCTCTTGTCCTATTGCTTGTTACTTGGGAGAAGACAAAGACTCCCACCTCTCTACAACCTCCTTTCAGGTAGCTGTAGAGAGCAATACGGTCTCCCTTCAGTCTCCTTTTCTCCGGGATAAGCAACCCCAGTTTTCTCAGCTGCTCTTCATAAGACTTGTGCTCTAGACCCTTCACCAGTTTATTGCCCTTCTTTGGACATACTTGAGCACCTTAATCATAGAATCATAGAATCATAGAATGGCCTAGGCTGGAAGGGACCTTAGAGACCATCTAGTCCAACCTCCCTGTTTTGGGCAGGGACGCCACCTCTTGACTAGACCAGGCAACACATGGGGACCGAGCGGGAATTGAACCCGCGACATCGGTGTTGATCCTTGTTGCCAGCACCGCACTCAAACCAATGTCTTTCTTGTAGTGAGGGGCCCAAAACTGAACACAAGATTCAAGATGTGGCCTCACTAGTGTCGAGTACAGGGGGACACTCACTTCCCTAGTCCTGCTGGCCACACTATTTCTGATATAAATAGTAGAATAAAATAATTGCTTAACCACAGCAAACTCTCACTCTACAGAAATACCCCAGCTACCTCCTGGTGAGCCACTACATGAACCAGCACAGAGTGTCGCTATATAAGGGTATGTGTTTAAATTTGGGTTGCAGAAAACTAGGTGCATCATCAGCATCATTCAGATAATCGTTTTTAGAGCTCCAGTGTATGTTTAGGCACTCAACAGACAAAAAATACTGGAAAAAACAGTTTCGTGCTGAAACATTTTCACAGCATTCTAATATTCCAGTTATTGCAACAGCAGGACTATTGCTGAATGCAGGGGAGGTGTTAGCCATGGGTTACCAGCAGTGCTCCAGTGTCTTCAGAAACCTCTGCAATACCTCTAAGATATCGATTCCTTATGACACAGAAGAAAGCAGATGATTTTAAGGAAATGCAGCCTTTGTCTGAGATTTTGTTGTTTTGGTTTTCTTGCTTTTTGTTCTGTTGTTTTATAAACTGATCCCAGAAGAAGCTGAACAAACAATGATGGACATATATGTTAAAGGAGGAGTCAGGAATATAATGTGCATGTCAGGAATATTGTCAAACCCCCATTGACACAGACTTTGATTCAGGGAATTTACAAGCTAAATAACAGAAGACCTGTGTCATTTAATGACTTGAAAGGATTGGTGTTGAACTGGTAGCATACAAGCAAATGAAGAAGCTGATAAAGTTTGTCTGGTAAAGACAAATCCCAGAAAAGCTCTGCCAAATCGCAAAAAAAATCTTTTCTAGAGAAGTACTGTTTTCTTTTTCTTTTTTTTTTTTTAATCAAAACCTCTAAAATCTGAAATTAAAATATTTAAAATACATAGATTCTTTTGTTGTGTTTTTTCTTTTTTCTTAATTGAGCATTGACATTTTTAATAAAAATCTTTGTTTTCAGTAAAAAACAATTCCTATTTTCCTACTTGTCGTCTTGTGTGAATGTCACCAGCAGGCCTGAAACCTGTGTATGTATTTATTAGCCAAATATGAAGCCAGGTTGGCAGCTGCTAATGCATAGTGCCTCTGATTCTAACATATTGGTTCCCCCATTTCTGATGCAAGCTCTTGACATCTTAGCTATCACAGTGCCATAGGTGCTGTGCTAACTGCATTTGCCAGATTCCTTCATATTTTGTCTTACCACTGTTCTTTGATTTTTGTATTTATTTCCTGTCCTCATCTCTCCCAGTGCAAAGTTGCTTGAAGAACTGGAAGCAAAAGTAGCGTCAAGTTCCTCATGAAGCAAAAAGGGACATGATCATGTGTCCTGGGGTATCCTGCATAGCCTTGCATCTTTCCTGTTGCCCATTTTATATAAAGATTTCTAGATAGAATTAGATATATCTGCAGTCATATTTAGCATTGAATAAAACCAGGTTTTATAATTTCACTGTACACCTTAACACTACTGTTTCATTTTCAAAGAAACCTTTAATTGCACAGTAATATTTAAAAACTGCTATTGGAAAATTCAATTTCTTCAGCAGCTGAAATCCACAGTTTCATTGTATTATCAATGATTTGTGATGAAAGAGGCATCCTGGGTGTAGCACCTCTTAAAACAATCAAGAAATGGTTTTGGTATAAAAAGAGTTCATCTCATTGTTAGATTAAACTGTGAAAATTTTCTGCTTCCTCCCCTTTGTTTCCTTCTCATCCATCAAAACCAAAATACGGAAAAAAACCAAGCATTCCCTTCAACATTGTTAATGAACTTCTCAAATTTTCATCTGCAAATTTTCCATGCTAAGTGTAATGAGATTTTAATTCAATATATAAGCAAATAAAGCAAACACAAGTATATGTGAAAACACAAAATGAAAGATTTCATGTAACCCAAGACAGAATTTGGGAAGAAGGGGATTCTCTTTTGTTTGTTGTGCCAGGAAAATGAAAACATTTCACTCCATTCACAAGTCTGGCCACTGTAGAGAAGCTCATTTCGCCATTAGGATTTGTGCTAGGACTGGTCTTCTGACTAGAGATTTAGATGCTCTGTGAGTTTTCCTATGAATTGAGTGACTTTGTGTAAGTGTCAATCCTGAAGCAGGGCTTGAGGCCAAATTTGCCATCCATCTGCATCGCTTGTTTGCATAAACTCCTTCAGCTCAGTTTTGGGACAATCCAGCTAGCACTCCTGGCAGGCTGGTGGACTCCCACCACTTTCCATCCCTTCTTCCTGCCCCTGCTTTCTGCTCTTTCTAGGGTCAGCTGAGATTTGGTACAGGCATGGTCACAGTCTTTCAGATTGCTCTGTGCAATAGGGTTAATAAAACTTCTGTAGACTTTTTGTCTGTCTAGGGAGGGCTGTGCAACAAAAACATGGTGGATAGGATTATGATGCATGCTTTCCTAACCATGATGAACTCCAGTTACAAAATAAAGAGTGGCCGTATGGGTTGTGGCACATCTTGTTGACAAGAATATGAAACATAAGTTGCTCAGCTGGCACAGTTAGAGTGGATCTTGGGAGAGTGAAGAAAACAGGAGTCCCTCTCTAGCCTGTTACCTGCCTCCTCTCACTTCTTTCCACCACTTTCTAAGCCAGGAGCCTGAGCTCCCTTGTTTCAAAGCAGCATTCCCTGCTGTCCTGGTAAAATTTAGAGCAACAACTTTCCTTCTTGTTGCTAGCGTTAAAGTAGGAATCATGCTGTGGTACTTTCATTGTTACTCTTAATTGTTGCAGATAGGCCAAAAATATATGTGATATAACCATGCTTCCTCCATTTATTACGCAGCCCTATCTCTCATGCTGTAGCTCTCCATGCTGTAGACTTTTGAATGTACAATAACATGCTAGTTAAGGGTGTCAAGGCATGACCATTATGAACTAGTTTCATGCCACAATATGCATAGTTAGTAAAACAGTTTCCAAAGTGGACTTATTTAATGACAAACTAATTTGGTTAACTTAGGAAAGAAGGATATGAAATACATGCAGCTTCAGACTTTAACATGCATCTGGGTATGAAAAGTGTTTCTACAAGGAAGTAAAAAGAAATTCAGAAATATTACACAGAATGGTGCTGAGAATATGTGATAGTGCTTTTTTTAAAAATAATGCCTATATTATAAAATAAAATTTTATTCCAAACAGACACCAATATAATGTGTAAAATTGGAAGACATTGTATTCTTTGTGTTAACAGAAAGAAAATAGCATAGGGAAAAAGCTTTCATGGTAATTTGGGAAAAAATGTGGGTTAACTAACCTTGAAGTATAATCTTTTTAAAAATCTTCTCTTTAATGTTGCTCCTTAGAGCAAACATTCTTCTCCAAAATCAGAAAAAAAAAAAAGAGGAAGACAGAAGATGGGTTCATAATGTTTGTGTTTTGAATGGAGCCAAAACCTGCACAGCTGCTTTTTAACAGTATCAGAGTAAACAGTTCGTACATGAAAAATGGGCTTAAAATAATTCCAATATGTGTTTGGAGCTAGAACAATTGATCTATGCTGTTTAGAGCAGTTCAGCTGTAAAGTGAACTTCCATAACAGTCATTAGAGAATAAATTGCTGTGGTTCTTTTGTTGTATGCTGGAGAATAAAAATATCTTTTTTTTTTTCTTCTCTGATAGGTGTTCTGCATGTCAGGGATCAATTTTAGTGGTGTAGCCTCTGCAAAAATCATTCTTTGTCGGGGCCGGATAATTGTGTAATAACTTAGCCTTGGAGAGCATAACGTAGAGCATGGCTATTGTAGGAGCAGAGCAGAGCACCTGTTTCACATTCTAGTTCTGTGTCCTTGCTCCAGGAGGATTTAGCTGCAATGAGATTTTCTGCTGGAAGAGTTTATGTTCCACACTTGCACCAGCAACAGGAGGCAAGCTGGTGCAGGAGGATAGCAGCCAAAGAGACCTTTTGCTCCATGCCTGTTCTCTGCTACCAGAGTGACAGGAGGAACAGGCAGTTAATTTAGGCCTTTTCACATATACTGGAGTGTTGTCAGGCAGCTTTGTAACAGAGCTTGTTAGGCCTTGATATGCCTTTCATGGTCACATCACACAATAACCTGTGAGATCTGGGTTTATAGAACTGATTATTTTTGCACAGACTTTGTTAAAAGACTTAGGCAATTTCTATTCTATTCTATTCTATTCTATTCTATTCTATTCTATTCTATTCTATTCTATTCTATTCTATTCTATTCTATTCTATTCTATTCTTTCTTACACCACAGTTATCAGTGGTGTCTGTTGCTTATTTCACTGTAACATTTTTCCTTGCACAAACCAAAAAGATACATTTTCATTCTTTGCTCTCCCTCAAAATCTCTGCTTGCGAAAAAATGAAATGAATAAAGGAGGTTGTCCAAGGTAGTCTTAGCAAGACTGCAAGAAAACAGGATACAACTGAGCTCACAAATTCATCTTATGAGACTTCAGATTTAGTCTTGGATGAAGGTGTGTTTGATAATAGCAACAGCAATTATCATATGTATTATAAAATTATATATTATTTTTACTTTGGAAGGTAGTCAAACTGCTTCTGTGAAGCCAATTTCCCTTGCACAGAACTACTAAAACCACTAAATGTGGAGTTTATGTTGGTTGGTTTGAGGCGAGTTTTTTTGTTTGCATGTTTATTGGTTTTTTGTTGGTTTGTTTTGTTTTTTTTTTGCTTCTAGTATAAAACTTCCTTAAGAAACTTCTGAAGGAATATTGCTTCTTTGAAGCCAAACATTTGAAGTCCTGATGTAAGCCTAACAGGTGAACCAGTGCTTGTAAGTCCTGGGTCTTTTAAGAGAAGCTTCTTCATCAGTGTTTAAGTCTCTGGCGAATAGCTCACTGGAGCTGTGTTTATATAGACATATGGTGTGAAGAACACTAATACAGTTGTCTGTGCACAACTGTAACAAACAATCTGCTTATTGTGTATTTTTTTAGGCAACACTTCATGCTGTCTAACAGGTGGCCCCAACTTACAATAGGCACACTGTCGGGGTAGAACAAACTCCATTTACACAAGAGCCTTGACTGGAGATAGTGACTAAGACAGCCTGCAAAATCAACCCTAGAACATGATTGTTTAAAACACTGTCAATGCCATGAACCTCCAATGAATATGAGCCTTGCCTTTTGCATCCTCCTGTTGCCCTCAATCTATCTCAAGGCCAATAGAGTTAATTCCTTCCAATAAATGAATGCCAAGCCACATTGAAATATCTCTCACGTATTATAAGCCTTAAGTTTATGGATACAATGCTGTGTGATTTGTGTCAAAATTGAAGCCATTTTTGTTTTAACCAGCCTTCCTAGTTTCATTATATGTTTTCAGTTTGTTAGGACCATGGTTTCACCTGTAATCTCAGAGTTTTTAGGTGTGTTGCACGCTACACGTACTTAGGAACATATTATGGCACAAAGTTTGTTCATGTTCACTGCAAAGGTGGTAAGGTGAATCCTTCATCTTTTTTCCTAACTATAAACTTCTATTACATACCCCATTTCATTCTCCTTTGTGAAGTTTTCCCCAGAAATTTCCTCAACATTTACTGCTTTTTGTTGCTAAAATTTTCTTTTTGGATTTGCAATCCTGGAGCATTGTTTTCACTTGTTATGCAGGAAGTTGATGTTTATTGTTGTGGATTTATTTGTTTGTTTGTGGGATTTTCTGTTTAGTTTTTCTTTATTTTGTTTTGTTTTGTTTGGTGGAAATCTTCTGGCAGAGAGGGAGATTTCCAGGACAGGACTTCTTCAAAGTTTCTGGAGCTCTGTTATTGACACAATGCTTGGTGTAGATCTTGTTGATTTTACAGAGGTGGATCAAGTCTCATGTGAAAGTCACAAATGGCAGTGGGATGGAAATGGACAGTCCTATCAATCCTGTAAAGCTGGGGCACATATGGTCACATCTGCATAGTTAAGCAGGCTGTAATTTACATAGTGTACAGAAAATTACCAATATTCTCCCACTATGATCCATTTCAATTAACTTCAGTTATATATATACTCCAAGCACAACCTTTAGGGTCTCCCAGCAGCCAGTGGTGAGAGATGAGCACCCCCAGAAGGCAATTCGTCTTACACCGAGGCAAATGTCTAAGAGAACTGTAAGAAATCTCCTCTAAGATATCAGTCTCCCTTTTAACCAAAGGGAATTCTGAGGTGAAAAATGCCTAAATTTCAGTGGTTACAGTGAGATGAGACAAATCCCACCCATTTCAACTGGATGTGTGAAAATAATAATAATAAACTTTTGCATAAGCATATTTGTAAGATGGTGTCTTCCCTCAAAAGGTGCTTTCCTTCATCTTTGCAAGGTGTTGAGTGCTTTCTGAATTAGCTGAGTTTGACAAGACTTGACAGTGCTGATTATTTCATGAAATGAATGAAACATCTTTATAGCCTGGATCAAAAATTATTAAATCAAGATTTGGATGGGCTTCACTTTTCTGGTGAGACACTGGCTTTTAACTTACTATTTCAAAGGTTACTTGCCTAGATAAATGTTCCCCCTTTTTTTTTTCCTGCATTTTTTTCATCCCACTCCCATCCTTTTTGCAAAGTGTGAGAGCATTTTGCAATACACGTGTGTTTTCTCATCAGACAGTATCTGGATGAGATTAGATAGAGCCTGAACCAAACCTCACAAAGTCAATGGAAAAATTCCAATGGTTTCAGTGGTATTCGGGTGAGGCTACTGCTATGCTAATTTGTGAGGATGCCTTGCATGATTTAAAAGAGCTACCATAGCCATCATGCCTGGAGCACTTCAAATAATTTCCTGGGAAAGTCTGACATAACATAACTCTATTGAATAACATTGTATACATGCACATCTAACAGAATTAGGATGAAGAACAAGTTAAATTTTCAATAATCATCAGATCTTGAATTCTTATGAACTACAGGTAATTTAGGAATAGAATTTTGCAGTCACACCTAAGGGACAAGGCTTCATTTGACTGATTCAGTTCTTTGGGATGTTCACTGTAAAGGATGCTTAAGATGACAGATTGAAGTGGAAAATGAAATCATAAAAATGAATATTCTTACATTTAGGGTTTGTGTATGTATGCTTGGATGACTGAAAAATTAAATTTCCTAGAACCTGGATAGACTTTCTAAACACCACTATTCTTACATGGGATAAGATCTAAGGTTCATCAAGTCTAGGATCTGATATCCAGCAATAGCCAATACCAGATACAAAAATATTCTGCCCCAGTATTATATCTTTTCCTGAACTCTAACAGATCTAGATTAGCTTCCAAGTGTGAAATTAAATGACCACTCCAAAACATTTGTTATCAATATACATAAATTAATATAGTTCTAGCTACATGTAGGTAGGTGTATATATATATATATATGACTATACTTAGTTATCTAAAAGGATTGTATTCAGATCATTCTGGTAAGCGCTGATCTCTAATTCATAAAATACTGGTCTTCATTTCTTTATGTTGTGAAAGGAGAAGAAATAATGCATGTAAAGATCAATCTTTATCCCATTCTTGTTGGTTATATCTATAGTATTGACCTAATAGCAGCCAGAGCCATTACTGAAACTCAGTAATTTATTCTGCTGAAAAACATTCCCTGGCAGAACTTAGGTCAAGGCAAATTAACAGTTTTCCAGACAATTTGCAGGCAAATTCCAGGAGTTTGAAAAACCCAAGGACCACTCCCAATAGGTAGCTTGGATGTGGCTGTCTTGTTTTAGGAATCTTAGAAACTTTAGTAGAGCATAGACTTGACCAGACCACACCAGGTGACCACTGAACTAAGGAATGAGCACCAGCCATGCTCAGTTCATCAGTAGCGATGTTGCCAGTCATTTCCTGGGGCAGAGTGTGCTGTGATCTCATTGTGCATGATGTGAAAAAATGTGTCCTTGTCTCCAGAGCACATACATTATGAGACTCAGGACTGAAGGTTTTGGTTTTTTGTTTCTCCTGGTGCCATTATTACTTTTTTCTTTCAGAGGAAGGGTGAAAATATAGTCATGGCAAAAAGATGAGGAGTTTACATAGGAGAGTTTATGTAAGTTTACATATATCCAGTTAAAAAAAATACTTTCCTTTGTAGTGGTGTATTTTAAGTGATCTAATAATCTGGGTACAATGATATCTTTTACCTGATGTTACTTTTTTTACTGATTTAAACCTTAATCCAGCATTTGAAAACTGATTTCTTTTGTACCAGCATCTTCAAGCCATTAATTCAGAAAAATTAATGCATTGGCCTCATACGTTTCAGAATAGGGAAGAAGACTGCCTAGCTGACTTATCTCCACAGATGACACTCCTAGCCCTTGCCTTTGCGTGGGAGCGAGTGTTCAGCGCAGATGCCTCCACAGTCTGTTACACAAAGGAGATGAGGTGAGAGGGGGAAAGCAAAGCTTTTGGATGGGCCTGTGTGGTACATCAAGCATTGTGTGTTGTTACAAACAGTAATTTTAATGAGTGCCACATGGTTTAAGTTCCTTGCAAGATGATGCTTTTTCTTCTGTGACTATAAGTTGCCGACATGATAGTTTCATCAGATAGATCAAATCAGAGGAAAAAGCAGTGATGCAACAGAACTGTAGGCATCTTCTGAAAAGACAGCAATGTGAACCAACATATTGAACAGTTTCCCAAGAGAACAAGCAGAATTTCAGTTTCTATATCTCTGGGTAAACAAAAATTTGAAGTTGAAGTGACATTTTAGTACTCATTGAATGTCTTTCAGGTTGCTTTGAATTGGCATCTTACTTCAGTTGCAGTTTAAATGCTTAGTAAGCTCAAGTAAGTGGCTAGATGTCCTGTCATCCACTGCAGAGAAGCAGATGCCTTTTGAGTCTTCCAAAGGAGCCTCTCCACCTGCTTTTTTATTAACTTCTAGAACATCAGACTCAGGTAACAATAGAGTTAGTCCTTAGTGAATACAGTTCTGTGCTCTGTAAAATCATTTTATCCTCTTACTACTGAAAAGAAAATTAATGGAAGCAGAAATAAAACTCTTCCTTTCAGTCCTGCTGTATTTTCTGACAGCTGCATAAGACAATTGTTATTGAGAGGAAAAATTAATACTAAAAAAGTTTTCAGATGGTGTCAGCTCAATGTCTCTGCCATATGTTTGAGGAAGCATGATGCACCTGAGGCACTTCTGAGTCTGGACATCTGCTTTACAGTATGTTACATTCATAATAGCTCAGTCTAGCAGGGGTCACAAGCTCCTCAATTTCTATGAGTGCCTTAGGGCTGTCTTTTGTGAAGTTCTTAAACTAAATTCCTTTTAAATGTTAGACCAAAAGGTCTTTTCATAAACTTACATGTGTGTCTGTTTGCATGAATGTATGTATGTATACTTACCGAGTCTTCTGTTTACTAGTTTTAGAATACAACCAAAATAACTTTTATTCCAAAAATAATGATAAGCAACTCTCTGAGTAAGAAAACTAGTGTCAGCAGTTACTTTTCTGTCTGCCCTGGAGGGGATTCTTTGTCTTTAGGAATGAACCGAACTGCAATAAAATCAAGACTTTCTTTCTGCAGGATGGATAACTTCCTTTTATAGGCTTTATACTACTGGCTGATGTCCTTAAAATAGGTTTAGCATTCTAAAATGCGTGCTTTACACAACAGCAATATTAATCACACTGAGCCACAATTAAAATATATATTAAATAAGGTTAAGGTCTTCCTGAATGAAGAGTTTGAAGGCATCTGCACAGCCATGGAGCTTTATCACCTAACATATAGTAGTGTGCTCTGTACTGGCTAATACTGATAGGTATTGGACTTGTCCCTTCCAAAGTTCAGCCCAGTTACTGTGCCCACCTCAAGTGGTTTTTGCATGGGTAGACTGTGTCTATGCTTATTCGATTCCAACACCCCTTTTTTGGGGTGAGTCCCATTATTCTTTCCTATGTCTGGGTATAACATAATCAGTCTATATTTCACTCTATTTTCCCTTAACTTTTTTTCTCTCCTTGCATGTTTTTATCCATCTTGGGGTTTTTTTGTGATTTTTTTGTTTGTTTGTTTTGTGTAGTGTGGGCTTTTTTGAATGTGTATGTGTTTTCTTTGATTTGTTTTATTATTTTTATCATTTAGTGTTTCCATCTTTCATTTTTATTTCCCCTCCTCCTTCTGTGCCTCTTCTCTTTCCTACTCATCTTTTTGACTGGTTTATGTGGCTTCCTGCCTGCCCATATAATTTTCCTATATCTTTGCTCTAAAAAGGCTACCCAAGGTTGCACTGCCGTGGTACAGTCTCCGTGGCTTACCTTGGAATGAGACAATGTTTTCCCTGTGCTCTGAGGTTTGTGGCTCAAACACTCTCTCTTTTGCCCATCTAATGGGGTGAGACCCGCTCTATCCATAGCAGACTATTTCTCCCTTGAGTATTATGCTTCTGTGTGATCTTCTGAGAAGTCAAACACTGGACGTAGTCAAAGAGAATGATAGCATTTATTAAAAATGGTTTAAAAGGCAGAAATCATGTACCGTGGAAACATGTTATAAAAATGAAACATACAGAAAAAGGCTCTTTTAAGATGCTGTTAGTAGTCCTGGAAATGTGGTTACTGAGGAAGATGATATAAGCAATAGAAACACCCATTCTTAGAAATCACAGCTGGCCTTCCACCTCAGGGGCTGACAGAGTTAGAAAGAGACCAATAACAACTTCCTAGATCCTCATCCTTCCAGCTATTTCTTTCAGAAGTAATCATTATCTCTTCCGTGCTACTGGGCTCACCACTCCTAGCTCATAGTCTTCTTACTGATAATATATGCCCTTTCTAAGCATCTAGAAGTTTTATATGCACTTATTTGATTTCTCGATTTCTTTAGTGTCTAGTTTGAAGCAGAAACCACTCCTGCCTTTAAGTATTCACAAGCAGAGGTTATTAGCCAACATTTCTGGTTTCCACCCATGCTGTGCAGCACCCTGAGCAGCTATGGTTGATTTAATGGCTCTCCACAGCCCAAAGCCAGATGCATTTTGATTGCTCTGTGTGTTATCTGATAGTTGGACACCTTGTCATCCTGTAAGATCATAGACACTTTATCAATAACATAGCAGTCACGTTGAGCCTCCACGGAAATACACGGGAGCAAAACTGAGTAAATATTCCAGAAGTATGAATTTAGCAGCAAGGTATCTGCTTTTCACTCTTGTGAGAACGGTAAAATTGTAATCTCTGTGTGTAAGAATTAATACACAGCCACTTGCTGGTAATTGAAAGGTAAAATTGTAATCTCTATGTGTAAGAATTAATACACAGCCACTTGCTGGTAATTTTTAATGCAAGTTATTGCTGTACAGTCTCCTCTTTTTCTCCCTTTTCTTTTGCAAAACATTCACTAGATTTTACCCCCCCCCCCTTTTTTTTTTTGTGTTAAATACCTTGATAGGCTACTGGTAATCTACCACTAATCCTTTCTCCTCAGTACACGCATAAAGAAATAAAAGATGCCAGTTTGTGGCTTAGCTGCATTCAGGAAAACTTCCGTATTGCTGCCAAGAACTGCCATCTGCCACCTACAAGCGCAGGTGCCAGGGAGTCTCCTCTGCACACAAAGCATAATAATATAACACAAAGGACCAATGTGCACTAATAATTGCTAAACACACAGAAAGAGGGGCCAGAACATTTTTATGAAAGTTTACTTAGTCTGTGGAGATTTGCATACAGATGGCTAGGTCAGGGTGCTGTGTATGCCGCCTGGGCCACTGTGGGGTAGGGCTGCCTTCAAGCAGCCTTTATAAGCACACACGGCTTTTACTATAGCATAGTGTTGTGGAGAGACCTCATTCTGCACACACTGAATAGTCATTCAAATAGCTTGCTTTGAAATGAGAAAAGACCTTGGATAGGGGGGAAAAAAAGCAAATTCTTTTCTTTGTGAGACAGAGGAGGAGTGTTGGGAAAGAGGCCAGAGGACTTAAAGAATGTGGGTTAGCAACCAGGAATTAGAGGAAAGTTTCTGTGGAGACACACAATTAGATATGTGGCATTCACCCCTCTCCTTCTAGTGGGCAACAAGAGCAAGCACATTTCAAAAGGTTCATCATCTGCATGAAACAAGGATAGGGGGAAGAAAAAGCACCCTAATTTTTAAAGTATAAAGAGAAGTGTAACTGTCTTAAAATAAAACAAACCCAAAGGTTAAGCAGCAAGAAATTTCCCTTCAGCTAAAAGCGTGAAGACACAAACCCTGAATTTAGTGCATTTCCTTTGTGCATGTGTGTATCTGAAAGCGTACATATGTGCATGTACATACACATGTAAGTGCCTTCTGACATATTTATATAGTTTAAATTTGAAAACACTGATTTAAGATTTTGTAATTTTTTTTTTTCCTGGAAAACAGTTGGGGGCTTACTGACCATAAAATCCAGAAAGATGCTGTCTTATGTAGAATACTTATGGCAGGTGTCAATATTTAATTACCACTATAGTAGGTACCTTTAAAAACATCACATGTCAATAGAATGCGGTTTTCAAAGCTCTGAGACTTTTATGGATTTCCAAGTATGACTATCTATCATTTTTACCTTTGAAACAGTTTGCTATCATAGGTGTGTTGTTCAGTTTTACCCTTGCTGTTTGCATCCTAGTGATTTCATCAACACCTGTGAATCTGTTCCTGACTCTTTGAAAGAAAAGAGGATTAGTTGTCTGGGCTGTTCACCTGTCTTAATGAAAGAAAAATAGATAAAAATTAATCTATTCATTCTCTTCCTGTCCTTTATAAGAGATTCTTGATGAAAATATAATTATTGTGCCCACCTTGTTACATTGCATCTTAAATGTTTGTTTACAGATAATTTTAGAAAATAGTAATATAGCTCTGAAAGATACTGCAATTACCTCAGCGTGTCTAGAGGAGAAAAATCACACAGCCTTACCTATTCAAAACTCTATAGATTCATGAAGTATAGAATTTGAATAGTTTGCCATCAAAGGATTCAAATACTTCGCAAAAGCTTTGTGAGATAAACATATATAAAACATGGTTTAGAGGAAAAGAGCAGCAGATAGGTTTGCCCAAGGTCACGGAGGAAGTCTAAGAGAGGTAAGAATTGAATCCCAGTCCCCTGAGTACCAAGGCAATTCTGTATCCATTATCATTCATCCTACTCTGAGAGTGCTAATTGATTTTGACTGCTTAGCATGAGCTCTTTAAAGGGGCCTGATTTTCAAGGCCGTTTGTCTCCTGCAGCGTGTGGGGCTGAGGTCCGGGGCAGGATGAAAAGGGCAGCAGTGGAGAGGCTTTTCCAGAGTTTTGATTGCTGCAGGGGTGGGTGCTTCCTCCCTGCCTCCTCTTGTGCTCACCTTGTGCCTGTATAGGGCTTGTTTCTTTAGCCTTTACACTACACCAGCTTCTCCTGGGGCAAAGCACAGAGCTGGGGCGATCATTTCTTCTGCTGTGCTTTCAGTAACCAAGGCCTGAGATTTGCGTTGCTGTGCTTGAGACTGATTTGGTCATAAGCGTTGCTTCCTTTAGGCTTCCAAAAGCCAGCGGTAGTGGAAACTCTACTCATACATGGGACTGCAGGGAGGAGGAAGAGATTCTTCTGTTTCAAACACGTTGTCTCAGATTTTGTATGCCATGCCAAAGATTCCCTGAGACTGCACTTGGTTACTGTGTTAGCATGTCCATCTTTTGAAATCAGTAAGTCATCTGTCACTTATATAAAACTGCAACATTAAAAGGCAAAATTAACTGAAACATTCACACATGCTAAAACAACCAGTATTTGAATTTTCTTATTTGCCTCGTATAAGGGCTTTTAATTTGACCAACACTCACAACACGGCTTTCTTAAGCCGTTGTGCTTGCACAGCAAGTCATAGCATCCTTTCCCAAAGCAAACCTCCACCTCTCCCCTCTCAGCACTGGAATTCCCCTTTCATGGCACTTCATCTACAATTAGGGTGTAGAGGTAGAGCCGGCAGACAGAGAGTAACCAAGTGGGAGGTCTCCGATAACCCAGCAGCGGTCTGCAGCTGCTCACCAGGTATGTTCTAGCTTCTGATTTAGGATCTAAACCAGTGGATGCCAAACTGGGGTCTGAGTTACATGTTTAACTTGATCTTTTCTTTGAACATGTAGTTCCTCTTTTATAGGGCTACTTTTAAATCCTGGCTGGAACAACAGCAGAGATCTGTTAGGGAGTCACGTATTTAAGTGATAGTATGACTATGGAGAACACAATAATATTTCTTTTCTTAAATGCACGATTTATAATGCATTTCATAAGCCTCCTGGGCAAATTAGGAAAAAAATAATAAGTTAGCAATGGATAGAATCCAGGTTCCTAAATACCAAACACTGCAAAATTTCCATATAAATTATCCCTTCAGGAGCTGGGTTTTGCTTTGAATGCCTTCTTGGTCTATGAGGTCTGAAATTATGCCAGTCTGAGGGAGTTCCAGATATTTTCCATAAAGGCTGCTTTCCAAAATCTTCCAAAGCAATCACAGAATCTCCAAGAATGTCCTAACCACTGCTCTCCTGAGCAGAAGGAGGACAGTGGTTAGGAGGAGTGTCCAGGAGAAGAGTCCTCCTGGACGCTCCCCCAAAATGGTACATCTGAGTTGCTTTGGTCCACTGCAATGTCTTTAGAAAGTACCACAGAGCTGATGTGGAAATTATTTTAAAGCAAATGTTTATTACAAGTGATTAAATGCCATGAAAATTTTCAGAGTCAACTCCCCAGCAAGTTTTGTGTCATTGGTGGAATCTAGAATCAGTGGCTAAACTTTGAGAGTTAGGACTTAGAAATTCAACTACTGGAATTAAATAGGAGCTTCTTTTCAATGTCTCTAAGTGAAACCGTGACCAGCAGTAAGGTGGCCACTGATAGCTACAGCATTAGTGCTCAGTTTGCTAAGGCAGAAGTAACATAACTTTAATATTTCAGGATAAATGCATTAACCTTTATGAGATAATCCTGTACAGTTTAGTCTCCTAACTTCTTCAGAAAAAAAAGCCTGATTTCTTTTCTTTGTTTAATGTAGGAAGGTGATTCTTGGTGTCTATATTAATTTCCCACTTCAGAGCATCTTTTGATGTCTTCTGCTGAATTAGGTCTAATACTCCCAATGGAAGCATATTGGTAAACCAAATTTTCTTGATTATGACTTGCACTGAGTTCACAAAATATTCTAGAATTCATGATGATAGATATTTAAAGTATACATACCTGCTTCTTAAAATGCAACTAGTAGGAAATTTTTCAACAAGTACATGACAAAGCTTTATTTGTCTCACTTTTCATGCATCCTAAGGAAACTGTGTTACAGATAAACGATTCTTGAACAAAATAAAGGACATACGTAAAAAGCATTTAATATCTGAGTTAAGATTTATTGCATTTTCACTTTCTCTATATATGCTAAATAACATCTAGGAGATTTGAAGATACAGCCCTCATCTGAATTTGTGTAGATTTTTTTCATCTGTCTTAAATATATAAAAGTTGGTTTATCAACAAAGTGATAACAATAGCATGTTGAATTTGTTTAGATTTTTTGAGATTTCCATGTCAAAAGGCTTTTATTTTCAATTAGAAAGACAAGGATCCAGTGCTGGCTCCCTTGGACCTAGGTATTTAACTGATAGACAAGACTTTCTAAAGGAAAGCAAGTCACATGAAAATGCAGAAAGAATAAAGTTCTAGATCATCCATCAACAGCAAATGACATAAGGTTTCAGGATCACAATCTGTAAGAAAACGAGAAGACAGTGGAGGAAGGACTACAGAGCATCCAGTCTTTTCCTAAATGGTATCTGGGTTTTTACATCTAAACCTGTTCCCTCTTTTCCCAGACAACTGGTTCTTACTAGAAACAGCTCCCAAATACCAAGGAGGCAATGCAATACCTGGAGGTAACTGAATGTTAGGTGTTTTTAATGCCTTGGTTGCACTATTTTTCCTTAGCTGTGGAAATGAGGAGAACTGAACTTTGTACTGGGGCCATTTCTTCATCTAAGATAATTAGAACAACTCTAAAGAGGCAAAGCAACATGGAAAATGATGGTAGCCATAGGCATGTCATTTGCCTAAATATGTATTGAGGTGCCTAATTCTAGTAAGTGAAGTTTTTAATTCTACCTTCTCATTGTCTCACAAAAAGAGCACAACATGGGTTCCCCTGTCATATTTCAGAAGGAAAAAGGACCATAGAAGTATAGCCTATTGATATGGTAGGACACTACATGGATTTGTGAAAACACACCTTCTTAACCCTCCTCCCTCCTATTGTTAGGGCTCCATATTTGCAATCAAAACAGTGATTTTACTTTCTCATGCATTTAAAATATTATGGAGTGAAAACAGCAAAAGGGGCCTTGTTAATTGGCAAAATAAGCTAGATAACTTCTTTCAAAAGCTGAGAGGAACATCTCTGACGCCGTTAAGCAGCTTTTCCATTGACTGCAGTGGGTACTTGATCAGGCATTTATGTTATGGGAGGAATTAGTATCATCCTTAAGAAAACACATTCCAGAGATTTGTTTTCCTGTAGCTGGATGCACCTTCTTAAGTTACAAAGAACTTGTCATGAATTATTTTTTCTGCTTCATACAGACAATGTCTACCTGCAAAGGTAACTAAAAGAATAACCACAGAGATGCCAATTTTACGGTAATTAAAAAAAGAAAAAAAGCAACTTTGCTAATCAGCAAACCCTTTGATCTGGTTAACCCTGAAGGTCAGAATACCCTGACCCCATCAGTGTTCTTGCTCTAATGTTGCCCTGCTTGGATCATTTCTCCCATTGTTTTATTCATCTCATATTAACTTCAAAACGAAGCTGCACTGTTCCTGTGTACCTAGCAAATCTTCCCAATCTTGCAGTGAGGTGAAGGCTCATTGTTTCACTCCAAATCAGTTACCATTGTGCCCATTCAGCAAAATCGTTCATTTCCCCAGTCTAATGACTACATCCTATTCGAGGCTGTAAGCATTTTGTCATTCTGATCGCAGAGGCTATTTAAGCCCTTTGATCTTACCTGTTATTGCCCCACTCTTTGGCTGCTGAGCTGACAAAATAGGCGCTGTTTTAGCTACAAGCAAAAGTGACTGTATTCTCATTTGCAAGACATATATGTGAATGGAAGAATACGAATTGTGTTCAAAGAAATTCCTCAAATCTTTAGTTTTACAGTCATATGTGTAACTTGTGGGGAGCTGGGTTTTTGAGACGTGCTGTGGGTTAGCCCCTGCGTAAGAGGTCATTGTTTCCCCCGATGTCAATGAGGGGTTTAGCTTTCGTTTCAGTGGGAACAGAACAGAGCCAAATCCTTCAGTGCTTTCAGAAATTACACCCTCGTTTCATAAAGCCTCTCGTGAATGTTCATGCCTTTAAGCAGTGTTTTCCAGGGGGAAGAAGGATGAGAGGAGCCAGAGGCAATCTGCCCAGCAGCCTTCAGAAACTGATGAATTTGCAGTAGAAGTAGGCAGCTCTGGTCCCCTCCCCTCTGCCATTTGTAGCCTCCACAAGTTAACTGGAAGAAGAGTGATTGTTTGGAGGAGACTTTTCTGGTAGTAGTGGATTAAAACAAGAGAACAAGGACCTGTGGTTTGTAGCTATTGAATGCACAGGGTAGGAAAAGTCTAATAAAGGACAGTATAAAGCCATGCCATGATGTGCTTATAGACTGGCCCTTAATTAGTAAAATAATATGAATAATTATGAACATTTGAAAATTACTGTAATATTATGTACTTTACTATTTTGGATGGGAGAAGAAGGAAATTACTTTCCAAATGTTATTGTATAAAACTGGTAATACTGTTTTAGACTATTTTTCCCCTCTACAGTTGACTTTTTCCAGGATAGATTTTTACTTCTTCTTAGGCTTCAGCAGATCTGTGAAAAATTCATCATATCTGTCATATTATTTAGCACAGACTTCTTTTTTCCAAAGACACGAACTCATATGACAGTATGATATTCTGAGGAAGAATAAATGTATTTCTGGTAGAAGATTGCTCTCCTCAAGCCACACACATTTGTCCTTTTTGTCCTTGTAGCACAATTTTCTGTTTAGAAAATGTCTCTTTGCAGGTTGGATTGGGAAAATGGAGAAGGGACAACCTGAAATGATGAGCTATCTTTTTGCAAATTATAATGCAGGTGTTAGGGTTTTTTTTCCAGAAGAAAACTCGTTAATTTGGCAATATAAGAGCTACCCATGTGTTTTTGAATTTTGCAAAGTATTTTGTTTCCTGGTTTCTGATCAAAAGTTTTGTTGACATACATTAACTTCCACAGGAAAGAACTTTGCTTAGCTATTACACTTCTGCAAGGAGAAGTTTTGTAATAGGTACAAGTTGAAATAATATGAGAAAGCTAATGTGAGCTGTTTATTTGTTAGACAGTTAAATAATTCATGGTTTTAATTAGTCCCAGAAAATATTACCAACACTGTCAAACTAACCTACTTTGATACTGTGACTAAGATATCAAGAAGCTATGATTTATGCTTTAAACTGTTTTAATTCATAGTTGCTTTTATAAGAAGCAATTAATTTATGCTGGAGGACCACACAGGGGGGACCAGAGGATTTATGATGTGAGGGAGCTCAATGTTCTTTTTAAAATATATTTTTTAAAGAGATCCATTTGTTAATTTTTAAACATTTATTGGCCAATAGCCCTCTACAACCATTTACCTCATACCTTTCTGGTAAAAGTATGGCAAATCTTTTGCCTATTTTAATGATGACTGCAAGGCTTGAATTAATAATATCATTCTGTGGTCCAGAATCATAACCCTTAACTGTGGCAGCTAATAGTAAATCAGAGGGACTAAAATAAAAGCTGCTGCATGTTCTGCTTCCTGTGTTAAGTATCTCAGCAAATAATACCAGTCTGAAATGCAGGGGAACCAAATAATTTATGAACCATGCTAGAGAACATGGGAGAACAAGTTTGTAAGTCCATTTCAATAAGAAAATCACACAATTGCTGGTCATTAAAACTGTGGTTCCCCTATAGCATTTGCTTCCATTTGGAATTATCAGCTTGAAACAAATTTTTAAAATCTTCTCAGTGGCATTCAGCTACAGTTAGATACAGAATGGTACTGAAGCTTGTTATTCAAAGGCTGTTTGTTGCTATTTGCTATTATCACTATTCAATTATTATCATAATTTAATATTTGCAGAGTGGTGGTATGCCTGAGTCTAGCACATGCAAGTACAGGACCTACATCTGCTAGGTGGAAATGTGTAGCTAAAGACAGTTTCTTTCCCAGGGTAACTGTGATTTATTTTTGTCATTAATATCTTAGTACTGTTTGACATCATGCCTTTTTCAAACACAATAATAAATTCAAATATCAATAAGAGAGAGATTTTAAAGTGTCATTTGAATTTAAAAGGGTACATATACCAAACTTGTAGAAAGGTGGTGAGATCCTCAGTGATATCTCATGAAACACTTTGGGAAAGGTTGTGAAGTTTTAAAATTTTTGTCCAGACTGGGAAGGTAGAAGCTTTTATTGGATTTTGAAGATTCTGCTCTGTGGAACAGCTCTGGGACAAGCATACATGATATTGACAGCCACTTATCATCTCCCTCCCTCCAAAAAAGCAACATTTTTGGATGGGTTTGGAATGTCAGTTAGAAGGGGTATAAAACAGTGCTACTCAATATTAATTATACTTGGGAAAAAGCAAAAAATTTGCAACAACCTCATCTGTGGTACTGCAAAGGGAGCAGAAGAATCAAACTGATTGGATTGTATTAACTGGAAAGCAGTCACATTTTATTAAAGAAAATTAGTATAATCTCCTCTAAAATGTCTGTGTGATTTGAGACTATCAAACTTTAAAACAAAAGGTTTGTTTTGCTAAGTCTGTCTTGCACAAGATAAATCTGAAAGGTGTCCTCCATAATAACAATGTCTTGCCAATATAGCTGTTTTTACGATTTGCATAATGAATACAACTAAATTTACACAAAAAAGATAATCTGTATACCATGGTCATAAAGTATAATACAGTTTCCCAGACAAAGTGATTCTGTCAGACATTGAAGAGGGAAAACAAAATATTCTAGACTTGTTTACCACAGCCAAGAAATTCTTCAGAAAATGGTACGGATTCTCTAGAGGCTCATACGAAGCAGCCCTCTCACTCCCACTCCTCTCAACGGTTAGAAAAAAATGAGGCATGGACAGGAACAACTCTAAAGGGATTGGGGTAGAATTTAGTTTAATTTGGTGACTGGAAATACCTGATGAAAATACGTTTTCTGTATACATCTGTAATTAAAGTTTTCTTGATGTATTTAAAAACCATTTAGGTACGGTGCTCAGGGACATGGTTTAGAAGTGGACCTGGTAGAGTTAGATAATGGTTGGCCTTGATGATCCTGTAGGTCTTTTCAACCATAACGATTCTATGATTCTAAAGAGATTCTGAGAGATCATTACTTGGAATTTCATCTTTTTTTTTAAATGGTGGTTTTGTGTGAAGGAGGGTAAGGACCCTGAAAATTTATGAGCATAAAGTCTGTTTGAGTTAAGTGAAAGAACAAGCAAATAAATTATTGTTTACAAAGATCTGACATAACTCTTCTGTCCTAAGCAAAACTTGCATGGCAGAGCTGAGTAGAAGACAAAGTAGGGACAGAGTGAGAAAGTGTACAGCTAAATGAATTTCTTTGCAAGAAGCAGGAGAAAATGCCAGCCATCTCAAACAGAAGACTTCTGAGCACATGCCTAGATACATAGGAAATAATAATCAGTGAACTGATCTGGCCTTGAGGCTAACCTGGGCATGGTGCAGTTCTTACCCATACAGCTAAACTCTCATACCTTCCCAAAACATGTTGCCTGTATCAAAGTTCTCTGTTGGGAATGGTCCTCGGGCCATGCTAATTCCTCAGCTATGCCTCAGTGTTGGCTGGAAGATACAGATAATGCTATGACTGTCATAAGGAGCACTGTGGACTTGCACCCTGGTGTCACTAAATTTACTAGCATAGGCTCAGCTGGTGAGCACAGTCAATGGCCTACAGAAAATTTCAGGTAGCCCTCAGACAGGTTCTGGTAACAAAATGGGTCTTGAATTGATAAGCGGTTTGTGGTTGATTCCTTGAGGTTTGAGGAAAGAAGGCTCTGCACATTGGTGGTAAAAACCAGGATTGTGTTAAAGAAACACTTTGCAGTGTCCCCAATTTCCTTTTGTTGGTGATAAACCCAACAGAACTCAACTTTTTATTAGTTATAGTGCAATAAAGGTATAATACAGAATTGTACACATGGTTAGATAGGAGCTGCGTGGAAGTGCTGTGTTCTCTGAACAGATTATCTATGCATGCCGTGCCAAACTGCAGCATTTTCATTATTTTTTTGTGATGAAATGTTGGATATAATTGCTGCTCACTAGCCTGTTGACAGCATTATTTTCCAGATTTCTCTTCCCAATGACTATTTTGTGTTTCTGATTCTTTTCCCTGAGAAGCACTAACATGTATTTATCAAAGTTACTCATTTTTTAGTCTCTAGATCTTGTACATCATTCCTCTGTGCTAACATGCATCTCTTAATGTGAAATCAATCATGAATTTATCAACATGCTGCTTTCTTTTTGACTGAGAGCATTAATGAAGATTTTTTAATGACATGGTAGCTAGGACCAAATCCTGGCAGGTGTCACTAAAAAGCTTCTACCAACAGGCTGTCATTTATAATTTTCTTTTCAGTTGCACCCGTGAATCACCTTACATATTGCACATTTTTGTTTCAAAAGCACCAGGGGAATGTGTTTTACTTTTTTATTTCTACATATGTGTATGTTTCTTTCTCCTGTGTCAAGAACAGACTGGTATATATATATTCTTTGAAAGAGAATCACTGAAAGACTATTTTTCTATCCTGAAAACCAAATCAGGCATAGTGGGAAAACCCCGTAATAATTATAAAAATATTTGTAACACCTTTTCTTAATAAATATCTCTTGATTCTTTATCTTTCAATAAAAATACCACCCCAGGCAAGAACACAAGCAAATCAAATCACTGATCTTACTGTGATGTAGCGTGTCTGTATTTTACTGTGTAGATGCTCTGAGCAAAGCAGAAAAATGGACCAACTACTGTTATGCAGATTGAACCAAGTCTGAGCCTGGATCCAACTTAAGTCTCTGAAGTTAGATATGAAACAAAGTTCTGTTTGGCTCATGGAAGCCATTAAATTCTAAATTGTATTGGCTGAGCTGTACAGAACAGACTTAGAAGGAACCAAGAAAGTGAACCTCCGTCTCTGTGTGGTGGGATCCATCTGTTTTGGGACAAAACCTTTGCATATGCAGCACTATACAAACCATTTGGAAAAAAATGTCAAATTGTCCCATGGAGACGGTTCTTGTTTGCATTTTCATCTACAAAAGATGTGTGGGAGAAAGATTTTGACACTACACTCAAGTAATCATAGGTCAGGGTTAGAAGAATGTAAATACTGCAGCGTGCAGCTTCCCAGGCATTCACTCCACATCCAAGGGAAGTGATCCTTCCTTCTCAAGACTATTTCTAGCCTCGCTCACCCATTTTAACACAGGTGCTGTCTTCCAGCCACAGGTCTCAGTTCTAGAGCTTTTTGTGTGATGGCCATTGTGACATGTTTTACACAGGTACAGAATTATACGTCAGTGTGAAGTACAACTCACACTGGAAAGCAGCACAAGCTCATTTAAATGGAAGGATACAGACAAGACACAGAGGAGGAGAAAATCCCATTAAGAATAACACACACTCATGTAACCCTTGTCTTTTCAGACCAAAGCTCTATTTAAAATAGGCTAAAAATAATGTGTGATAGTGATCAATTCCATTATTTTTGTACTGAGTAAAACCTTTCTACTATAAAAACACATTGATATTAGTAAGGCTTTTGTGGAAGGTCAAACCTAAAGCCCGTTCAAAGCCTTTAGAACATTAATGCTGATTTATCACTTTTAATTTACAAAGGACAAGGCACTGCTCAGTGTGAAGATGTGTAGTAAAATCTAGCTCTATTATCAGACTAAGATTTCTGTCTAAAAGCTAAAAGGAGAACCGTTCTAAGCTACACTAGTGTCAGCTACTTGTCTTCCCAATTAAATGAACACAAAGAGCCAGATAGGCACCCTTTGCACATGATTATGATAAAAACTTCTATGAATATTTGTCGAATCAATGTTGTTTTTATTTAGAATGTTTATAACATACACTACTACAATGTTGTATACAAGCAGTGCAATGCCTATTATTTTTTCACTTTTGCACATGTGTGAAATAAACCTGATCAGTTTTGTTAATGCAGTGGTATTGCAGTTTGAAAACAGTGAAACTGTTCAGGATTTTAGTCTTCTGATCTGCCATACAGATACATAAATGTTTTGAGATCCCTCCTCCCTTCCTGCCTTCCTTCTTTTCTTCACCTCACCCCCTTCCTTTTCTCCCTCCCTTTTTCTAGTCTTCTTTCATTCATCTGTTTCTTTTTTCAGTTTGATTTACAATTGTTTGATGGTTTTACTTTTTAGTTTATGCTGATTCCATACAACTGCATAAAAAAATATTTTTGAATGGAGACATCTAACGTTATATATTGTATTAACCTTAATCTTGGTATGGTTGACTGCTGTGAAAATTCTTTTTGCAGATTTTCTGACATAGCATTATAAATTTGGGAACTGACTTTTGATAGTGGAACGGCAAGAGTAATCTCGGTAAGGTGAAAGCGCTGAAAAAATGTCATGCTTTAATGGTAAATTACAGACTAAAGAAATCTTATCTCCAGATATGTGAGTCATGTTATAAGGCTCACATGTACCAAGCTTTGTCATTAATTACCATTTCACTGTTTTACATAATTGTACTGAATAGTATAGGCTGAGTCTACTAGAAACAGTTTAATGGCTTAGTATCCTTTGGTATAATTAGCATCATTGGTTCTTATTTCTTTGGTGCTTGCAGGCAAAACACTGTCGACAGCAGCTGTGGTAGTAAGTAAGAATAGCCAATTCTATAGGGAACGCAATATGTTAAAAGGACTGTGTTTTGTGAACAGGATGTGAGTATTCTTTAAAACGTGTGCTTTAAAATAAACTACTCCAAATCTAATTTTTATGCTATATGATTGCATACTGCAAAGCGTCTCAAAATGTGTTTAACTGATGAATGAAATATGTTTAACTGCTGTCATTCCCCCAGCAATTGAGAGTCTTTAGCTCATCGCTCATTTTCTTACTGGTTGTTGTCAATGTAAGATCTGATAACACTGAAGTGCAGTAGAGCTAAAAGGTGTGAAACAATCTATTCAGAGTCTAGGGAAAATGGAAGCAGTCACTGTAACTGTAACCTTTGAAAAAGAGCTGGTCTTTCCTCAGTCAGAAATACAAAACTGATTTATTTATTACAGAAAAATGAAGGAAGCTGCTGGGAGGCAAAGAGACTAGATCTTCTGAAGACTAATATCCTACAATAAGATCAAGATGTTCCTAAGAGCTTTTGTAGCCAAAAAGGTAGATAAGTAAGTAGCCCTGTGGTGAAAGATGGGGTGCTTATTGTTTAAAACCAAGGACTGTTTACCAAGTGCTTCTCTACCTACAATTTGCCACTTGCAACCTCTGTGATAGAATGTCTTTAATGCTTAAATCATATCCTTCAAAACTTGCTCTGAGCAGGACCAAAACGTTCAACATCTGATATTGCAAATTCCTTGCAGAATCAGGTTGACTTAGCAAACTTAATCATTCCACCTTCCACCAGTCATATCATGTGAATACTGTCAGGACTGAGAATAAGTTTTCCTATCCCAGGATATTACTGACTGAACACAGGCTTCTACTCCCCTTGTTACAGAAATGCCAAGTGATCCAAATGTCACTCAGAGCACTCATATCTTACCCCTTTGTAGGCACATGGAGGTGGGATGGGATGAAGCAGAACACAATATGCCTGTTTTGTAAGAGTTGTGCTTTTCTGTCCAAGGCCTGAATTTTGAGTGTGTTTGAGAGCTTTGCAGGCTGGGGTTCACCAATATGTTAGGGAGGCAGGGAAGTATTTTGTTGCAAAACTTGCAACGGAGGCAATGGTGGCTGATTTTCAGCTTTACAAATAGCAACCAGTCATTTCATTCCCAGAGACTTCAATACGAAAACAGACACCATTTGTGCCAGTGAATAGATCTGCTAAAAGTTTTGCCAGATCACGCAGGAGATGTGTAAGAGAGCCAGAAATTGGATGTACAGCTGTTGCATCTTACTACAGTGTACTTTCATAAACATTGATCATTCTAGATCAGTCTAAAGCCTTCTTTTCTTCGACAGAGACCAAAAATGGTTGTCTTGGAAAAAGTTTAAGGAACAGAATAAGCAGACGGTTATACTTCCTCAAGATATTATTCCACTCTCCATCATATTTATAGTCAGAAGCTTCTGAAGGTAAAAATGTGGTGATTTCGTATGTGTGTACATAGTCATAATCCCTAAAAGATTTTTTTTCCATTTAATTTTACTTTAAAACTTCATATGGTTTATTTAACATCCGTTGTGTGTTGTTCAAAGAAGATATTTAAGAAATCTTTCATTTTGGTTGTTGAGGTGCCTAGTTCTTCTTCTGAAAATTTCACAACAGAAAAACTCTGACCTACAGCTGCTCCATCATGTTCCCTGTTTCGTTTTCTCTCAGGTGAAAGGGCTCTAAGCCATTTAATTATTCATTGATATAACCAATTTATCTACAAAACCACCCTGTTTCTCAGAATGTACTCTATCTATTCCTTGTTATGTACAATGATTTTTCTTCCTTTTTCATATTCTGCCTCATGAAAAAGGAATAATTTAGGCCAAAGTAGGATCATATAATATACTGGGGGATGCCTCATAGCATTATACAGCTCAGATAGTTGTATTAGTGTGAACAGCTCTATTTGACCAGTGCTGTATTAATGCACTAATGTGATATGAAAGTTATGCTCATACTATACCAGTAACAGTGAATGCAAATGGAGCATTAAGAGTATGACTCACAACTACTGATGTGATAAGCTGTGGATTCTTCATGAGTACAGCAAAGCTGTTAGCAGCTGCTCCACTTACCTTCAGCCTCAGCTGCTGGACTGCTGGCTTTTCAAGAAGCACGATGTGCAAAAACAAACGGCAAGTACCTCCATTTCCACCCGGATTGCCAGGGATCACTTTTGTAATGCTCCCTATTTTAAAAGCTAACTTGTTCAGTCTTGAGCAAATCATTCACAGCACTTGAGTATATCTCATTTTTCTCAAAAGAGAGAGTATTTGGAAGAGACTATATGGAAGCAGCAGCACTGAGACAAGCCTTGCCAGAAGGTACGTTATGGAGGAACAGCTGTCTTTTTAAACCCTGCTCAGAAACACAGCCTCACTGGCTCCGTTTGGGGCTATCATTTATCAAGCTTCTCCTGGCCATAGTATCTTTTTCTGTACAGAAAATAACTGTCTTTTTAGTTCCATGAAAGTCTCCAGATAACTGTCTCTGCACCTATTCTGCTATCTGTTGATATAAAGCCTGGTGTATCCAGGAACCACATCTTGTTGCCTGGAGGCAACAGGTTTAGTGCCCACATGTTGTGCAGCAGAAGTGCCCATATTTCTCAGCAGATAAATAAATCACAAAGTGTGTTACATGTTGCTCTGATAGGGCTTCTACTCCAGATTTCTGTATTTGAAAGAAAATGTAGATCAAAGGATAGGCTGGACACCACACTGGGTAAGATTCGTGTCACTTAATTTGCAGTCCCCGGAAAAGTAGTATACACCCTCAGTTAACCACCTCTGGATCTTCTTATTGCTGGTGGAGGTCTAGTGAGTGCAGCCCACCTACCTTAAGATGAATTGCATTACACTCTCTGCTACATGGTCTGGAGCTGCCAACCCACCATTGGCTATAAAAGAACCTGGAGAGAAGAGCTCAGGTATGTATTGCACGTATCTATGGGAAGTATCAGTTCAGTTCCGTCTTTTCCCAGTTCTGCACTAAGTGACACTGGGTATGAAATTCTCTTCTCTTTGTCTTTACTATCCTCCTTTCATTTACCTGACAATGTGTAAGTGCTGTGGGGCAGGGACTGATTCTTCCTTTTGTCCAGTTCTGAATGGAAAGATGGGTTTGTATCTTCGTTTCGGACCAAGGGACAGGAGACCTACATTTGTTTCTATTGCATCACAGACTTGTTCTATGAGGTCCAAATTATTGTCTATAGAGTCACTTGCTTTAAGAAGTGCTTCCTCAAGAACAGGTGAGCTATAGTCACGATAATAGTCATTAAAAATCATCCAAATGTTATGCTACATAAGCACAGGCTAAGTAAAAATGGCAATATTATTTGAAGAATTATGAATATCTCAGAAAAAAAAGCTGCACTTTAAAAAAGCTATCTTTTTTCTATTGGCAAATTTTAAAAAGCAGCTTACAGTTTCGTCAAGACAGCTTGATAGAATTAACACCGAAAAATTTAAGAAGAGTTTCCATTTATCAAGCACGTTTCTAGAAGCTTGTTATAAATTTTCAGTGTCTGGGATTTCATTTTATGTGAATGAAAGAGTGAATGTCTGATGCTTCTGCTTACAGAGTGAATTTAACTTCTAAATCTAAGTTTCCAAGAAATTCTTGTGTTTAAAAATGTAGTTTCTTTAAATTCTCAATATTATTGCCTGTCAAGCCATTCATTTGAATATTCACAGTAACAACACAAAATATGCATGAACTTATTGAAAATGAGTCTTTAAACTTCAAATGAATTCTAAAAGTAACATTTTGCAATATTTGCTTTGAACTAAAATCCCTGAGATTAAGAAATTTAAATCGCCCAACACCTACATACTTAAATTTAGAAACTGGCAGAGAGCGCAAGAATGTTTTTATCATAAATGAAAAATTAAAATAATTTATTTAGGTGCTTCACTAGAAGCACAGTAGTATAATTTTAATGCTTATTCCTGAGTATCAAACCAATTTCTTAAAATGATTTGGCCTTTTCCAGGCAACAAAACCTGTATTGCTCGTGATCTTACAGAACAGTGGATTCTGTAGTGTAGATTTAGCCGAACACTGGCTTGGCTGAGTGTCTAGCATTGTTATTATTACTGCTGTAAATGACCTTAAGGCATGGCAAAAGGGCCAGGAAAGGCTGAATTGAATGTTAATGTGATGATGAGAATGCTTAGTTTTTCAGCGTGGCATTTCAAGTTTCAGAATGAAAGCATAAGCCATCTCTTAATTGATGTGGCAGGTCTCTGAAGTGGGAATTAGCCTGTGCTGCTTCATCTATGTCAGTGTATTCATGTGAATCGTTACATGTGTTAACAGTAAACAAAAGAGTTTTCGTGGGGAAGAGAGAAGTGTGGCACAGGACTGCTGCCGTAAGCTTCAGTCTTCCTACTGGCAGAACCTGTTTTCTTTTTTTTTTTTACTCTAATAAATACATTGTATTAAGGAAAGCAAAAACATACCTGCACTGGTAGGCTGTGTTTAAATTCCATATATTTCGTTAAGTAGATGGTCTCAACATTTTCAGAATGAGCTAAGACAGATATTTATTTCCTTGGTCTGTGGCTGATGGGTGTGTTGAGGCTGTATGCTACATTCTGTGGCTGAATAAATAGTGTGATGTTTTGATTTGATTAAGTATGAAGGCTGATAGACTAATTCATGTTATAGCTGAGAGCTGGGCTAATCATCTTACTACTGTGATTAACTGGATATTTTAACGTGTGCCTGAGGCCCTGTTCTCTCAGTTACACATTTGCTTTATCTACATCTACAACGCTACAACAGTTTAAGTTAAATTATGATTTTCAACTAGTTTGGTTAATCCAATGTGAAAAGACTCCATTTATATTCCTTTTGCTTAGGCTAATCTTACAATGTTTTAAACTAAATCAGTTTCGTACAGGCCTAAGCTAAGCAAAAATAAGAAATTCTTGAAACGAATGTCAAAATGCATTATTTTAACTGGATAAGCTTCATAAGATTGAGGGCTGGATTTGTTAAAAAATGCACCACAGATCCACTTTACATGGATCACTTTACAAGTGATAACGCCCTCAACTACATCTAAGGTAAATACGGTGAGTGATTTTGTAACCTCTCTGTGAGATGCAGCCTCACTATTTCAGATATGTCAGGTCTCAAAGAACACTAAATCTCTGCTGCTTGGAAGCTTCTACTGCAGAAAATAAGATATATCTTGCATAGCCTTGCCTTGCTGGGCAACATCAACTTTTGATTTGACGTGACATGGCCGCTCTAATGCTTTAGATAGAAAAGATCACCTTTGGGCTTCACTTCCTGGGACACAGGGGAGCCTACAGGAAGTTTATTATCAAGTGAACCATCCCTTCACAAAAATTGTCTAAGCTTGGTTGAATGCAAGTGGGAAGGGAAATTGGAGGAACACATTTCTCAGGGGGCCACATGAGTGTTGGATGCCTCCCTAGGGCAGCGGAGGGGCCAAGGTTGGGTGGGTAAGGTTGGGGGAGAGGATCTGGCCTGATGGGGGAAACTGGGGTCAGACAGCCCAGGGATGTCTGGGCAGGGCAATGGGAATGGAACAAGCCCGGGTAGCTGATTCCAAAGTTAAGCCTGATCCAAAAGCTTTTCCTGGGGGAAAGGGGACCCTGCCCTGCCCTGGAGACTACACTTGTTGCTGAACTGCATGAGCTCAGCTTGCTGTACCAGCAGTCCTTGTATGGGAGGGTCCTTGCAATGGGAGGGTTTTCGGGGCTGATTACAGCCAGGATGGGAGGAGGCACCGCGCGGGAGTAATGCCATCTCTCATATTACTTTGGGAAGAAGTGAGTGACTGTCCCCAGGAGCAGCTGCCTCCTGTCCTTGGAGCTGTCACAGTTGGAGCGAGGAAGGATGTAATAAATCATGTTTTTAATGCAGAGCATTAACTGGTTCACAGACCAAAATCAGGATTGTGGAGGGAGCTCATGGCCCGTAAGTTACAGGTCGCTGTTTAACATGGGAAGTGTGTTTGTTTCTGGGACATTAGAGGGGTGTACTGAACCATGGAAAGAAGAAAAGAAAAAAAAAAAAAAAGACACAGTTAAGCGGAAAAGCAAAACACCTTTCTGTATATCTAGATGCATAAATCTCAGAGCTTCCTGAGGCTTTTTTATTCTGGAGAACATGCTCCCTGGAAGTGGGAGAAACACAAATAATTAGACATTTTTTAGGACTAAGAGTCTTAAAACTTTTGAGTGCCAAAAAACATCTTTCAAGACCTTTCCACATAGGGCACATGGACACATATATGCTAAGTAAGTCAGTATTATCAAACTAAACAGTGCTGATGCTCAGGCCCAAGCACTGGGATTTGTTAATCTCTCAGTCTGGGAGCAAGCAGAAGCTGGGGATCACTGCCAGTACCTGGCTGCATGGGCCTCTTTACCTGATTCACACCACCTGAGAAAATCAAAGTGTCTGCCTGCAGTTGTCTTCTCCGAGTCCTGACTCCACAGAGCATGCAGGCACAGCTTCAGCTTAAATTGTTAAATAGAAGTGGGATTTAACTCCATCCTTGAACAAACCCTCTATTGAACTAGAATATCAATATAGTTAAATTTCTGCTTACTCTCAGTAGTTTGCCTCCTAGAAGAGAACCTTATATCCTACTAGACCAAAATACTTGAAGAAATAAAGAAGAAATATACAAGCAAGACAATGCTTTATTTTTGTATGTTAAAATATGACAATGTTAGAAAAATCTTTTTTCATGTGTGTATATAACGATTAATTAACTTTTTATTAAAAATTGTAAAATTTTTTAAAAACGCCTAAAATTTGAACACTGTTCATGTCACGGTATATATTGCAGCTTATATTTCAAACAGCCAAAGAGCTATTCCTTTTAATAACTCTCAAAAGTATATACATATACATAAAAAATCCCAGCACTCCAGCTCAAAAAAAAGTGTTGTAGTTGTATATACAGAAACCTAGATCCTAGCCTGTACATCACTTATTTTTGTTCCTCTATGCTTCCTCTGAATTTGATACCATTGAAACAAATGCATCTTCTATCTGTGAACTATCCACAGTCTGTCTTTCTGACCAGATATTTGTGTGACAGTGCTCATGGATCAACGTTGTATCTGTCGTTACATAGCCAGAATATCAAAGGTTGATCAAGGGAGTTATTGTGGAATTCACGCTAGCCTCTGGCTTGTGTCTTCATCCATTTTTAAGTTTAACTCAGGTTATCAGTTTGATGCAAATGGCTCCAAGTTATCTGTTCTATAAATGCCAGATGCTGTCATCTGAACTCAAATCTTTGCTTATGCTATGAAAGATAGATGTATTTTACCAGCTTCTGTTATTTAAATGAGCTGAACATGTTTTGCTGATCACTTGACTGAAACTAAAGCATTGTGAGTATGTGTGCTTTGTTGTCAGCTACTAGTGAAAGATCAAAAAGATAGTACTGAACACTGTCACAGATTCTAATTAATTGGCATTTATTTGCTTACATTTCAAGTTAGCCCCCAAAATTTTAAATAATTGGTGACTTCTTATATATTTTTAAAAAGTCACTTTATCTTCTACTTTGTTGGTATATACATGCTATTTTGATTGTAAGGAATATTGATTCTAAGACTTCTAATCTGATAAAGTACATTTCTGATCTTAGGGAACACCCTGCAAATGGGTTGTGAATACATTTTGTGCTTGAATAACCAATAAAATAATTATTCCAACAGTAGATCTTAGTTCATAAGATATATCACATTCAATCTAATACTGAAACACTCTGTACTAAACATAAATGCAGCACCTTTCAGTTGCAGCTTCAGACTCAGTCCTCTTTCAAAATCCTCAAAGCAGCAAGAGTAGCTCAGCTTTAAAATCCTGGTATAAATCTATAGATTTCCTTAAGAAACTTTTTGAGAATACCGACTTTAGTCCTTAATGATCAATATTGTGGCTAATTAGTGGTCAGAAATTATTTGGGGCTTTCTTGTTAATACCAATGGAGAGGTAGCCCAATAATATGTAGAAAATTCCACCATGGTCAACTATTTTCTACATAATTTTCTTGTAAGTTAGTCCAAGGCTGTGTGGGTCCAAAGATGGAACTATAACTTCACCTCTGGTTTAAGAGTTGTTGAAGACAGTTATTGTTACGACAAGTTTGAATAGCTACTGAGGGTTGTGAGAGTGGTGGGCTTTTCATTTTGCTGGGTGTGTTTTGCTTTGCTTTTAATTTGTCTCTACATACACATTAAGCAAGTTCTGACTAAGTTTTGTGTGAAACTTGTTTTATTAAATGAAATTTCTTTGACAACCTGTCAGATGTGAAAATAGGAACATATAAAACAGTTGGAGTCCTCTGTATGAATGTGTGCAGCTTTTGTACATGTGTGTAGAGAGAATCCATCTAATTATCTATCTAATTAGCCACATAATTTCAAATACAAGAAATTGCTTAGTTTGTTGGGTGGGCATTTAAACCATGACAAGACAAGAAGTATGAAAGTTCATAATTGTATCCCGTTTGTCCACTTAAGTATAATAGAAAGGAGTTGTTTTTCAGGCCAGAGTCTATTACTGCAAATCCCAAACAGAGTAGCATAAAAATTTAGTTCCCACAAAGCTCTCCAGATTGCAAATAACTTTTCATGTACCGTGTCACCATAGAAGAGCTGTTGACCAGGGACTTTATACAGTCATTTAGCTAGTGTCACAGTAAGAAGCAAAACTTGGAGATTTATTTGGTGGGATAAAATAGATGACAGGTCTGGGGAGCTTGTGACAACCTGTGATACAGAATGGAGAGCAATGCAGGAGTCCAGGTGACCTGGAGTTTGCTCTAAGCTGATAGCTTCATGCCAGTTGTGCTGCTGCAATCTCGCTATGTGAGAACAGTACGGCCAGCTTTGGGATGAGATTCTGTCCCGTGATCAACGGGTGGGAGAAAGTAATTTTCATAGATATAATGGGATAACTCGTTGCAACTAAGGAGATCAGGAGCCTTTCCAAGAGCAAATTTATGAACTGTGAATGCATGCTCTTAACCAAATATTCCACATGGCAATGAACTTGAGAAACTTCCTCACTATGAGAGTAAGTACCTGCATTCTCTTCAGTCAGCTTAAAACATTAATCAACTGCTTTTGCCTTGATGGTAATGGCATGGTTGTCTATCATGAAGAGCAGACAGATAAATATGTTTGTTATTTCTTGTTAACCCTTGAATTTTTGCCAGCTTTGCATTTTACTTAGCGGCTGCCTGAGGATAAACCAGAGAAAAAGACTCATGGTTCTATGACTCCTCTTACCTTATACTCATTGGGAGAACAGCGAGCTTTCTGAGTCTTTGCAGGTCAGCACAGGTAAGTAAACTAAAGGACTGGAGTATCAGCAGAGGATGTTCTCATGCTTTCATGTTACTACAGGTCAAATACAATGCTTCTGTCTCAAATAATGAAAACAGCCATTCATCACTCTTTTTAAGAACTACTTGGATATATGTTCAGAGATACATCATTTGTTTAAATTTGAGTTGTTAAGGGCAGCAGAGTACCATAAAGTATGGGTTTATTTGCAGCTGGAAATAATGTGCCATTCACTTTGAGTCTAAAGAAACATGTCTTTTGCTGTAAGGTGGATTGTACTTTTGCTGTGTGTCTCATGGTTCTCTCTTACTTGGGCCTGTTGCCTGAACTTGCATCAAACTGCTGTGGATGAGTTTAAAGGGTTGCAAAAACTCAGACAGGGTAAAATTTATTTTATTTTATTTTATTTTTTTAAAAAAAATGCGTTGCACAATCCCAGTAGGAAAAGACAAAGTAACTTCCGGTAGGAAAAGGCTAGGTTACTAACAGAAGGATCACAATACAGCATTGTAGGTAATCTTAATGGGTAGACAGCATCATTTCTGCTAGCTCTTTTTCCTCCTTACTAAGTTTAACTGAGTCCTTGAGGACTCAGTTCCAGAGAATGAGAGGGAATGGCCAAAGGATGCACATTTTTCTTGGCAAATCTAGACATCATGTTTAATATTTTTTAATCAAACATGAACTTGAATGATGTCTTCAGCTCCCTCTGCTTGAGATTTTAATTTGCTGCAAGAAGAAACCCCAGAAAGAACCTCTTACCAAACAAAGTTCCTTAAGATCACTTGTTCTTCCTCTTAAGATTAATTTCCTGCCCAAGAACTGAGAAATAACACGAGAAATGCACAGCAAAAATATTCAGTGGCGACTAATATCCGCTGGTAAATTAGGAGAATATCAGTTCTACGGAGTGGTTGTCACATCTTTTTAAACACACTGATTAATGGGTGGATCTATTACTGAAAGCATGCATGCTTAATTTATTCAAAGAAGTTGAGTGTATGTCACCACTGGCAAGCCTGTTTCTCCAGCATAGTGTTTCACATTTATAATGTTATAACTACTGAGAACACAATGGAAGAAAGAAAACTGTAACTCAGAGCACAAAGCACTATAAATATAATGTGATCAGTAAGTGATAACAACTGATGTATAAGAAAATATCTGGTATAATTGAAATCCAATAAAAATGAAGCTGTCTTCAGTATTTGGATACATATCCTTAGATTAAGCATTTTCAGTTGTGACACTTAGCTCCATATTCTTTTATTCCACACTGTTTTATGGACAAATGTGTTATTTGGAGAACAGCATGTGGAAACACTATGGAAATGGCAATTCTGTGAAATACCATTTGAGAACTGAGACACACTTTTAAACAAGGAATGGAATTCAGGTCAAGCATCACAAATGAAATGGTTATTGTAAAAGCAGTGAGAGCTAGCCATCTGCCACTGCAGCCTTCAAAAGGGCTGAGATGCAGGGTCTCTGCAAGGATATTCCTACTGCAATACCGGTTAAGACCCACAAAGTCTCGGCTACACACATTGGTAAAGGAACAGATTTTCTAAAGTGACAAATATACTACACCGTTAAAAAAGGTATGCTTGTGTCCATATAGTAAAGTCGAGAAAGAAGAGGAACAGCCTTTTGGTCATTTGAAGAGATGACAACTTGTGCCCCTTAAGGAACTGATCCTGAATTATTTACTCAAAGGCTGATTATAGCTCCTTTTTCTTGGCATGAATAAGATGTTCTGTGTGTTGGTGCCATGCTGAAGATTTAAATGTCCCACACATTTGATCCAGGCTGGGGCTGTGGCAACTACTGCACAGCTGATGACAACAAAGGCTGGTTTCAAGCTCATTGTCATCACCATGGTGTTACACCAGATGAATGGGTGGCATTGATTCTGATTGGCATATTCATTCACATGCATTCAAAGCTCATGAATTTTACTTAACACGTCCCTTTGCTTATTGGCTAGGATTTAATTGGAGTGATGTATTGCAGCACTGCTAGATGAAGTGGAACAGTTTCTTTTTTTTTTCTTTTTTTTTCCTTGTTTTCTTTTTTTTCCCTTGGTTTTTTTTTCAGTTCCTTTTCTTCCAAACCTCCCAACTAGAGACACCACGGCATTATTTTTTACAATCACCAAGGCATTTCCATGTATGGAACCTAATTCTTGTCTTTGTATTGAAGTTTGCCTTTAATATTTGGAGACAGAAAATTAAATAGACATAGGGAGAACTCACACAGATTTAAGTGTTGACTTTTGTTACTAGGTTCACAAATTGTTTACTCAGCATTTTCTTTACATATCAAGAAAGCAAGAGGTCTTTTCTGTACTTGTTTCTATGATTTTTTTCCAGCTTTCCCATATTTTAACATCTTTTTCTGCTAGCTGAAATAAAGAATCCTGACCATCAGCTAGCAGATTGTTGATAACGTTCCAAAGAGTTAATAAATATGGTATTATGTGCATGCATATAACAGAAATGCTCTTGTGTATATGTGAATGTATGCATACACTGTTGCTGTATGTTTCAGAAACATTCAGACAGACAAAAATTCTAGAAGATTTTAAAAAGAAAAATGTATGCTCTCATGTTGAATTTTTATTTATTATTTCAGAAAAACAAAAACTTTCATCTGAAAATTGAATATTTATGTCAGATGAGCAAAATGAATTATTTGGTTTGGGGTCAGATCTACAGAGGTTAAGACATTTTTTTGAACGAGACTGCAGTCTTTCATTTCAAGCTAGTTCTGTATAAACTGTGAAACATACTGGCTGAAGCTAACTGTAGCATAAGGTCAGTATAGAGAGTACCCTTTGGAAGCAACTAATAGCATCTATGGTTCATACTCTGAGCTATGTCTAGAGGTCTTGAAGCTTTCTCCAGTATTTCTAGAGCTCAGCCAGACTCATCTTCTTGGGCAAAAGTTATCACTGTAAATAACATCTTCCTATATCTCTACAAAGTTTGGTATTTCTTCCCTCCCAGTCTCCTTTGCCTCAATTCTCCTGGAGGAAATCACATCAGCCAGTACCTTGTTCCATGAAATCATAGAATCATAGAATGGCCTAGGCTGGAAGGGACCTTAGAGATCATTTTAATCCAACCTCCCTGTCATGGGCAGGGACGCCTCTCAACTAGATCAGGCAACACACAGGGACCGAATGGGGATTGCGACCTTGGCGTTATCAGCACCATGCTCTAACCAACTGAGCTAATGTTATGGTCTTCTTTCTTGTTGGCTACAGAGACTACATACAAGTAATTTCATGGAAATCTCTGGAGGAATTGCAAATCTAGTCCACAGTGATGATATGAGAAGAAGTTTGTATGCTCTAAATACTGTTAGTATACATGAATTCCATGCATGTGCTTACTATTGTTGCTAACATGTATATAATCAGTTAAACCAAAATCTCATTAAAGCTTTTAATTAATGTGGATATAAAGCTATAAATATCAGACAGGACCTAGAGAGAATTTGAATGACAGTTGAAGAAAACAGTGATGAGGCTTTTCTTTAGCCTTAACTCGATTCAGCAAAAGTATAATTTTTTTACAGTTAGTCAAAGCAGTAAAATAATTTATGGAAAAATGAAAAGACTGTATCAAGCACCTTTATCTATGGTTTGGTCCTTAAATTAGATCAGATTAGATTAGATTTTCTACCTGGTGTGGTCGTTCTTAAATTAAACGTTGTCCACTGCTTGTTGCCTTTGGAAAACTGCCAGACTATACAATTCTGACTACTCTCTCTTCCTCCCAGCTAGGTAATACACTGATGTGCTCAATAGTATAATATAGCTATAATAAACCTAGCCCATGCCATACCAAAATCTGAACATCCCTGACACACAAGCCAGGAAAGCCACAGATAATCTAAATTAGAAATATTTCCTGGAATTATTGGCGTGTGTTTTTTTAATATTTTTGTGTGTCATGACATTTCCTTTATTGCTTTTCATGTATCAAATCAAACATTTGTTTGGAGGTAATAAAATTAAGATTATGAATGTATGCCTAGTTATAAGCGGTTCTTTTGATTTGTTTGTCTTTTGCTGTGAATAGAGTCGTGCATACAACTTTGTCTATTCTCCTTAGCATCATACTAGAGGAGAAAAAATATCACTAGCTTTTGCAGAAGTGCATACACATACCTGGGTTATGTCAAAATGAAAAAGAAAATCTCTGACATTTGGTATTTCTGAATCAACAGTCTATGATTAATTTGACAGAGGATATGTCTGAAGACTATTGTATTTTCCTTTCTGCAATTTCAAGTAGTGTTACATGGCCTGAATTGCATTCTGTGGAGATGCCCTAGACCATGCTTGATGGACTAGCGAACTGTGATTGCGGAAGTGAAGCTTCACAATGACTTTTTCCTGAAAGTTTTTGAGAAAAGCAGACCTAGCTACCATTTCTGAACATCGGTATGAATGTAGGTGAAACTACTGCAAACTGATGGGAGCCTTTCTGTTCACTTTTCAGTGCTGGTTTAACTTTTCTGCAGTCCAAAGGATGTAAATGTGATACTGTAATATAAGCCAAGCAGATTTTCAGAAAAAGCAATAATGGTTTCCTCAGTGCTAAAATTCTAATTTTCTCAGTTATTTACTTCAAGATAATATACAAACAGAAATAAAAGTATTTCTTCTGAGAAAGTGCTAAAAGGCTAAAAACTCTAACAGGAATGCATAGATAGATACAAGTAGTCTACCTCTGAGCTGTATTTCATGATAGTCACAGTGCATGGAAAGCATATCTCAGGTTCCAGCTATGGTCAATCAAAGCAGATCATTGTGACTTATTGATCAAAGCAGATCAATACTGTATCCATCAGGAGGAGGGAAGTGTTCATGCCCATGTACTCAGCACTGGTGAGGTCACACCTTGAATCCTGCATTCAGTTTTGGGCACCATAGCACGAGAGGGACATCGAGGCACTAGAGTGGTTCCAGAGAAGGGCAACAAAGCTGGTGAGCGATCTGGAGAACAAGTCTTATGAGGAGCAGCTGAGGGAACTGGGATTGTTTAGCCTGAAGAAGAGGAGGCTGAGGGGAAACTTTATCATTCTCTGTGACGACCTGAAAGAAGGTTGTAACCAGGTGAGGATCAGTCTTCTGCCAATTAACTAGCAATAGAACAAGAGGAAATTGCCTCAGGTTGTGCCAGGGGAGGTTGAGATTGGATGTTTGGAAAAATTTCTGTACTGAGTGGTGAAACATTGGAACCAGCTGTCCAGGGAAGTGGTTGGAGTCACCATCCATGGGAGTATTTAAAAAACATGTGGATGTGACAGTTTGGGACATGGTTTAGTGGTTATGGTGGTGTTGGGTTGATGGTTGGACTTGATGATATTAGAGGTTTTTTCTAAACTTAATGATTCTATGATTCTATGACTATATATACTGAGTAACCAGGTGGAGTTTGAAATAGACACCGGCTGTTATCTTGCATAATTCTTTTCTCACAGCTTGTCAATGGTAACAAGACAAAAATCTGCTAATGATGTTATCAATATACATTTAGAATCTCAGACTGCAGGAGTGAAAGCCCTCTGTAAGTGAGATGACACTGGGGTGTGGAGTGAGTCTCTCGACAGTGTGGATCCAGACATAACCTCTGTTGGAGCTGGAGCACATGCAGGGACTGGCGTACGACCTGCTCCTGGGGGGATGAGCGGCGTGTTAGCATTTCCCCTGTTAGTGAAGAATGATAGGAAACAAATCCTTTGGTTCCTCCAAGGGAAAAAAACATTATCTCAGTCCTCTTCTTTGGCTCCTTCTGCAGGAAAAACAGCAGCAGCCACAACTAAAATTGAGAATAGGCTTATCCTGCAGGAAGGAGCAAATTTTGCAAGAAAGCTGTCTCCTTTGATGCATGTGAGAGGTACAGCTATCACAGTGTTGTCCCATCATTGGCAGGCTTTTGTGTGGCTCACACATTCCAGCCCTTCAGCAGGGCACTGCTAGCTTAGCAACATTAATGCGCTGTCAAAATTTGTCTGCCAAAATCCCACCATTAAGTATACTGTTTAAAGCTGGGGTTTACAGATACTAATTACTGTCGTCATCATCCCAGGGATGCCTCTCAACTAGATCCTATCCTACCTTCTCTTCTCCTGCCCTCCCCTGCCTACTTCAGAGAAGAGGTCACTGCAACTTGTAAAGGACACACAGCAGTTCCTATCATCAGCTCTTTCACAAAGGACACAGGATCTTTGCTAGCTATGCTTATCTGAGAATTTTCAGATTTCCAAAATGATGCAGATTTTTGCAATATTTGAACAACCGTCACATGTTCTTTCTTAAAAGTGCATAAGATATTACCTGTTCCTGTATGTTTCATCTTTCCTTTGCTTCTTTTAAACCTGTTTCTCTGGCAATTTAAAGCCACCATATGGATGACATAGAAGTTTCAACTGGCTAGAACGAGAAGAAATGAGCAGTTTGGGTAGCAGCAGAGGCTGTGAGAAAATAGGATACAGAAGGAAACTTCAGATATTGCAGGAAATCAAAATATACCCTCTCTGTTTTACCACAGTGGATAAGCATTTTGTCTGTCACAAGCAGCTGGACTCCTGAGAGCTGCCCCTCCTTCTAGTTCCAGTCATCAAAGTAATGATTTAAACGTATAATGCTCTATATACCATGAAAGTTCAGAACCTGAGGGGTATTTCTATGTGTAATACCAGTTTCAATGGGAATTAGACACTTAGCCAAGATCTAGACCACTGGTTCCCCACACAGTTGAGTAATCATTTCTCCCAACACAAGGCAGGGGATAGAACAGGAGCAGGAACAAATAGATCAAGGTGAAAATGGCAAGAACCATCTAAATTATATTAACTTGGCACTGCGAAATAAAGTTTGGCATGGCCTTAGAACTGTGCTGCCTAGGTTGTCACCTCTGTAAGCCTTTATTTCACCTAAATGCTTCTGTCCAAAGCATTGGTGGACCTGAAGTCCTACACCCTAGACCCGTGCATCAAGTCAGGTGAAGTACACTGGGCCACCCACAAACAGGTGACAGAGACAGACTGAGAAGTGATTTGGACAATGAGATAGTATGGGAAGAAAGAGCTCTGTAGCAAGTACTGGATAAATTTTCCAAGTAAACATGGATTAAGAAAAACCAGAAAACTTACAAGATGCAGGGAAAATGTTTAATGATAGCTGTCTATAGGCAAAGGAATGCAAGGGTCCAATGCAGTTGCCCATATATTAGTGTACAGTGTCTTTTGAGATGAGCTAGAGTGTCAGGAACGTCCACACAAGTTATGGCATATGATCTATGGCAACTGGTGGCTCACTGCTGTAGCAGCAGGAGGCGGATGTCATTCCTCATGGCACTACATGCCCCTACATAGACAAATGAGTGGAGCCTTTGATCTCCAAAACAAAATGAATATAAATACTCTTGTAACTAATGCTGAACAGCAATCATAGAGATTACAATTCTGTGGCAAACAATAGGAATAAAACATATTATATCCTCAAATAAAACATATTAATTCCTTTAATAAAAGAGGAATGTTTCTCTTTGGTACACAGTAGCTTTTCATGCATGTACCCTGTTCATTATAGATGGATGCATGTATACATGCATAATAGATGCTTTTATACACATATATAAACATACATGTATATGCATCTTCGGATAAATATACATACACAGATAGAGGTACACATGTCTATATTCCTGGGTCTAAAAGCAATGCACATATCTCAATGTACATTACTATAAGCACAGACATACTGGTGTATGAACAAATGGCTATAAACTTGTACATAATAATACAGGTGTAAGAACACATCTACACCTGCACATACATATATACGGTCTGTCTCTACATGAACTGAAATGCAGATACAGGCATCATTTAGAAGCTTCATCAGTATATATTTTTTGTTATGGGCTGTCACCTTCCTAGTTTATAGAAGACTGAACACTGAGCAGAATTGGAGTGTAAACCTACAGCACCAGCTTCCGCTTGACTCCAGCCTCCGCTTTGTCTGCTAACGCGGCTGGTAACAGTTAAGAGTTTGCTGGTGTGATAGGTGAGCTCCATCCGTCATGGCTAATGTTGTGAGACAGTTGTGCCTCCTTTTGTTCCCCTATTCCCTTGAAGTTACGTTCTGCAAGCATGGCTGTGTTTACCCTGCAATTTTTTTTTAATTCTTTTTTTTTTAAAGTCAGTAATCATGCTTACTTTACTTCCTCCCCCAGTGCTGTTTACCAGCTTTGGTGTAGTGAGGTGACTAAGTCAATATATATTAAAGAATACATAACAATGTTGTAATGAGAATTAGTGGTACTCTGAAAAGACAGAGACATTGGCTGCTGTGTTTTGTACTGTTTAGTCTGGGGGTAATGAAGAGCTCACAGATGACCTGATTTCATTAAAGTAGGTCAGATTTGTCTAAAACATAGCTATGGCTCTCTCCCCAGCAGTGTAGTAGCTTTCTCCTCCCATCCCTGACTCAGTCCCTCCTCCTGTCACCTTAACATCTGCAATCTTTCAGGGAATTTCCTGAGGGTTTTTTTAGTATCTTAGCCAAATTTGTGTACTGAAATACTTAATTTCCACTGTTCCCTGGGTTTTCTGTCAGAAGATGTGTGATGAAAGGGATGACCATACTTTTCTCTTTACTACTGGAAAGGTGATGATATGAGAGGATGGCACACTTGAAAGGACAGCATTTATGCACCACAGGTATTTTTCAGTGAAGTCTTGTCTGGATGGGATACCTGACACTTTTACTATGAGACTGATTAACCCCATGTTCATGCACAACTTTCACCTAATTTCCATTTATTTGCCATTTTTCATATCCATGAATTAACACTGGCATAAACATTCTGATCTGGTGATATCCTAGGAAAAAAAAAACCTTTGAAAAGGTGGTGAGAATGTCTTTACCAGACCTTGTGCTCACAAATAAGAATATATTAGCAAATATAAGAATTGTTGACAACTTTTGATAGGATGAATGTAACAATGAGAGATGCTGGAAACAAGGACAGAATTAGGTATTGTCATCCTACAGGATGTGTGCTGAGAGAGTTTCCTTCTGACATCAGTGGGAGTAAGGTGGGATCTATAGACGAGACTTAAACAAAAATGTTAGGGAAGCTATTCAGACAATGCTCAGCTTGAAAAAAAAATAATCAAGTCCTGTTAGGCAAAAAAAATGTTACAGTGGGATGTATAGAGGACACAGCCTTTTACTGAAAAAGATTTTAAAGCACTGGGCCAATAAATATGTTGAGGCTTGCTATAGAGCTGCTAAACCTGCACTGATCTTCTATCATGAAATATTATTGTTACTATTATTATTGCCTTTCTATAGTTATATGCTTCCCAGAGAGAGATACAGTATCCTACATTTAGCTACCTGTACTTGTTTAAAAGCCTATCAGGTTTTTCATGTCAAAATGTCTCTGAAAAGGTATCAGAAAAGCTGCCTTTCTTTTGCAGCCATATTACATTTAAACTGAGGCCTATGAAAATGCTGAAATTTGGGTACTTCTCTTTCCCAATTCTCCCCTCCTCACTTCTCTTTCTTGCCCTTAATTGTTTTGTTTATGCCTCTCATGACTTCTACAGCAGGCATTTTGTTCTTCCATTTGCTTCAGGTCACTACAGAAATCATTTCATTCCTGAAATCTTTTTTTCCTCCATTAGTCCTGAGACAAATAAATTGATTGTGATCTTCAGAGGCAACTAGGGTGGTCAAGCAGTTCCCAGAGCAGTCTGTAATAAGATTACTTGTTCTAGTAATCTGAAAACTGTAGGCTTTTGAAAATCCCAAGTCTTCTGGCTATGTTTTGTCTTCTCAATATTCTTTTTACTCACTTTCCCTTACAAAGCATCTAGTAGCTTCACACAGTTTGCACCATTACAAGTAAACCCAACATTTATTCTAACATAGAAATATTATGTCTTGTTTAACTTCAGACCTTCTGGATCATCAAGTCCTGTCTTCTGTTTTTATGAGCAACTGTACAATATTATGTATTTCTATTGCCAAACAACTTCAATTTTCCGCTCTCACCCAGTATTCTCTTGCAATGAAGGTCTGTTTGAACTGAAATACTTCGAAGGGTCTAGTTATGTCAGATAAAAGCAATGTTTAAAATAATCTATATGTTTGATTTAAAAGAAGTAAGATTACTGTAGTAATCGTTACTTTCAGTAAGAAAAACAAGAAAAGCTATGTTTTCTTGAAACATTTTGTCAAGTGAAACATACTTGGTCTTTAGGTGTTTCTAAGACTTAGAAGTCTTTATCTTAGTGCCTCCTCTGCCCTTCTGACAGAAGGTCTGTTTGTCTGTCTGCTTGCCTGTCTGTGCTATAGGCATGTAGCTTTATCACCATAGAATCATAGAATATTAGGGGTTGGAAGGGACCTCTAGAGATCATCTAGTCCAACCTCCCTGCCAGAGCAGGATCCCCTAGGGCAACCACACAGGAATGCATCCAGGCGGGTTTTGAAAGTCTCCAGAGGAGATTCCACAACCTCTCTGGGCAGCCTGTGCCAGTGCTCTGTAACCCTCACAGCAAAGAAATTTCTTCTCATGTTGAGGTGGAACTTCTTATGTTCTAACTTAAATCCATTATTTCTTGTTCTATTGCTGGGCACCACTGAAAAGAGATGATTGCTACCTTCTTCTTGACACCCACCTCTCAGATATTTATACACGTTAATAAGGTCTCCTCTCAGCCATCTCCTTTCAAAGCTAAACAGCCCCAGTTCTCTCAGTCTCTCTTCATAGGAGAGATGTTCAAGTCCCTTAATCATCCTCGTAGCTCTCTGTTGGACTCTCTCCAGTAGGTCCCTGTCTCTCTTGAATTGGGGAGCCCAAAACTGGACGCAGTATTCCAGGCGTGGTCTCACCAGGGCAGAGTAAAGAGGGAGGAGAACCTCCCTAGACACAGTGCTGGACACACTTTTCTTAATGCACCCCAGGATCCCATCGGGCCTCTTGGCCACAAGGGCACATTGCTGTCCCATGGACAACTCACTGTCCACTAGGACTCCAAGGTCTTTCTTCACTGCTTTCTAGCAGAACATCCCCTAATCTGTACTGATGCCTGGTGTTATTCCATTTTGTCAATGAGAAAATAACACTGGAAACACCAAAAAAAAATTGCTGGGAATCTTTGGCAGTTCAAAGGACAAGGCAGCAGAAAGTCAATCTCAACCCAAGAGACCTAGAACAACCTCTCCTCTGTAATGGCATAACGCTTGCCCAGTTTGGGATGTTTGATGATGCTTGTGGGAATTTTGGCCATGCTGAGCCTGATGAAGCCAACATTTGCAGTTTGAATCACCTGCGTAATGACTTGGGTTACTCTAGGGCGAACTGTAATGTTGATGCTGACTACAGTTGTGTTGACAGATGTATCTGTTTTTTCTTTTCTAACTGAAAGATGCAAAAGATGTGTGCTCACTGATTTTTCTCAATACAGATTAACTGGAAGGATCTTCGTTTTCAGACTCAGATTCATCTTTTATAAGCCTCAACAAAGGCATAATATTTTAGTTTACCACCACCCTCAAATCAAAGGAGGGAGATCAAAAACCCTGTCTTGAAAAGATTATGCAACTCAATAGGACCTGATCTTGCTGTATTATTGCATCCATTACAACAGCACAGTACAGGCAGGTGTTAGTTTCAATTAACCTGGGATTCAGGTATTCACAACGTCTTGTCTGCCAATTACTCACATAATTACATGGCCCAGGACTGTAGAATAGAATCAGCCATCATGCTAGGCATGTGTGATTACTGAAGAAAAGAGGAATTCAGAGGATGTATGAGTAAAGCACGGCTCCAATGACCATGGACAAAAGTGGTCTTTAGTGAAGAAAGCTTATTTACTAGGCTCTTGCAGATCTCTTGAATGCAGGAACTGTGCCAACAGTGTTTGTGTGACACGCAGATGTCCCACAGCTGTCCGTTGTTTTTGTATTCTTATTCAGTCACTAGGTAAAGTGAGAACTTATTTAGCATTTTTCAAGGAAGAAAATGAAAGGCATTCCAGGCAGCTAATGCCACAGCCATATACGGCAAGAAACCAAAATATAAGAGTCAAGAAAACCTTAAATCCAACTTTCTCAGAACAGGATGTCAGCTGAAGAAGACAACTGCTGACATTTTGACCTGAAATATCCACTGACTTGGTCAATATGAATACCTTTTTTGTGTGGCTCTGTCACTGTACTGTCAAAAATCAATCCACCATGGGCCTCCACATAAAGATCCTTTAAGGTCAAAGGCTGAAGGTCACTCTGAGCCATAAATGCCATGTATCTTTGTACTATTTTAAGTTATAATGGCATAAAAAATGTGAAATTATAGACAAATATTGTGAAAAGTTGAAAGTATCTTCATAATCTAAAATTGTGTACACTTAATTATATATACTTAATGTCATCTAAGTTTAAGGATAATATCATGAAGCAAGCAATAGAAAGGTAAACTCTTTCTATTTACCATTTAGATTCAGATTATATTAATCTAAAACATATTCTAGCAAAATAACTACTTATTTCAGTGGAACAAATTGTGGATGATGCTCAAAATTTATGGCAAAATATGGGTCTTTATCTCATCAGGAATCTGATGTAAATATGATACAAATCTTATATGATTTGACAGTGTTACAAGTGTACTTCTCATTCTAAAGGAGAATCTAGGCTATTACAACCTACTTTTACATGGGAAATTTTTTATATATGTTGTAGGTGTGTTTTTTTTTAAATACAGCAATCCCATCAAATATAATGTCTATTTTAAAATTTCTTCAATATTTTCTTACTAAGCACAAATATTTAAACAGGGAAATTTCCAAAGGATGAACATATCCATGTATTTTAATTTTTATAAAAACTGTTTAATCCTATTAGAATGCATGGGATATGATTAATTACTATACTATGGTTAAGAAAAAATTGTATGCCTCTCTCTATATGTATTTGTGTTCATGTCTATATTTACACAGGTAATCTAAACCAAAATCTAAATTATGTGATTTGTAAATATTATGTTGAGGGATCTTTTTTGTGGTTTTATATCTAGTAAGGGAGCTAACATGCCTTCTACTGAAATTCTGCATTATGCCGAGATAAAGCAATTCAAATGTATACCAGTTCTCTGGGAATTATAGTACCAAAAGCTCAGGGACATTTGTCCCACAATGCAGCCTTTTTTCTACGTCATATCCATACATCTTATATCAATCACAGAAATAATCTGTTTGACAGCTGTGTGTTTGGGGCATTGTGATACACAAAAGTTCCAGATTAATACACGAGCTCAGAGATATTTGCTGTAATGAAAATAACAGCTTTAATGCAGTTTGAGTGTTGTCTGTATTCAGAGAGCATGTTTAAAAAAAGCAATCAGATCCCAAACCTATGGATATTTCTACTGATATGTATGGTTTTAAATAACACAGTCCTTTTCTGGATGACATGTAGTTTTCCTATCATAGAACCAAGGTAAGAATTAGACATTGAAAAGAAAACAGCCAAGATTATTCCTATGCTGGTAAATATATTGTTAAGGGAAGACTGATCCACGTCCCACTCAGCAATACTAGTGAGATGTATCAGTCTCATGAAGGTTTCTTCTTATCTTTTATTTATTGCTGTCCTTAATATCATCACTCAAGGACATCTCAAGCTTCTCAATGATTCTGCAGAGATTTTGGAATGTGGCCAGAGTATCTCTATGGGGGAGGAGAATTCAGACAAAGGAGAAGAAGAAATGGAATGACAGCAATGAGTTATTTGACTCACATGACCCACATGGGTGAGCTGCATCTTCCTTCCGCATTCCCATAAACATAGTCTGGGAAGTACAGGCAGGTGCATCACCTGTAAACATTCATTACGTTTGCAAAATCTCAACTGTGACAATGTCGAATCTGGTTTGGGCAGTGCATTACAGGGAAGATATAACCCAGCTGGACAAAGAGAATAATAAAATGGTAAGAGAATGATCCGGAAAACGTCATGCATGGAGAAAGATAGAATTATAAACAGAGAAAAGACTGGAGAGACAGGTTTACCTGATGTATGGCAGAACCCTGCACAGTGGAAAGATTATGGTAAATAAGAAATACAATTAAAAAACCCCTTCTCTCTGACATACTTACAAAGCACTGGAATGAGTTGAATGTTGAGACTCTGGAGTTCCTGTTAGAGGAGTCCTAGGTTAGACAAACAGCTCCCAAGAAAGGAAGCAGACGTGAACTTCTGGTGTAGGGAGACGGATCAAGCAATTTCTGAAGGATTATTAGCAGTTAGGACAACAACTTGACTATAAAAGATGAATGGTTCTTTCATCCTAGTGGTTGTTTCTTCAAGCTCAGTGGAGTTGGTAAGTCAGAGCAAGGAGCCTGACAGTGCTGCTGTCCGTGATGTGTCTTTTTTTCCTCTGCTATACTGCAGAGGATGTGGGTCTCTAGGACTGCGCATTCAACATCTCTCACAAGCACTGCTTTCATGCGCAGAATAACCTACTTGTGCATTGGCGTTCTGTGCTGAAAATCTTAGAGCTTTCAGTGGAGAGGATGAAGGGAGCAAAAGGAGAGATTTATGATAAGCAGGTAGTTGGCTGCTCTTTGCTGAAAGCATGTAAATAGAGCAAAATTCTGACATCAGCACGTTTGCAAACTTAAGCACTGTGTGAGCTCTCCTTTTAGATGTGAGCATGTTTTTAGACATGGTGGAAGGATGACCCAAGAATTCCTCTCAGCTTCATGCATAAATATTTGCATCATAGGTTTCAAGAACAGAGAAAAAGCAGTATTACTTTGCCTCCTCCTCCCCCAACTGCATGTCTGTCTCAGTTTTCTACTATCCTAATGGCAAAAAATACTCTTTCGGCTGTGATGAGAGCTTCCGATTTGTAATCCAGGCCAGTCTGCATCTTTGCAAACTGCCAAAGTAGTGAAGGATGCCGGTCTTTGCCAGATGCTCATATCTGGGGTCAGAAAAAAGGCTGATCTTTTGAATTCTGTTTGCACTAAAGCCAGAAGGCATATGTGCTGTACCTGCCTGAGGGTCGCTTGAGATTGCAAGGCTGATATATTTCTATCTGTCTTTTCAACAAACTTCTTTGTTTCTCCCACACTGGAGCTGCATAAATTCACATTGCTTTCTTTGTTACATCTGTTTCATTTGAAATACACAGGAAGCCTTGTACTGAAAGTGAGACATTCTGGAGCTTTGGCTCTGATACCTCCCAATAAGAAAAAACCAAGTGAATTCATGACAGAGCATTGAGGAAAGCTGTTGAGAGGACACTGTTTAGAGGACACATCAGACTAACCCAGTGGATTGGGGTACCAATGTGGACAGTGATTGCATAAGGAAAACCAAAGGGAACTCACAAGTCTCTGTAAACGTGGAAACAGTGTAATAGTGTGATTTATCTAAAATCACAGTGCATGTAATTTGATGAAATTAGGGGGAAAAATGAATGCTCCCCTAATTTCCACATGCATATCCATCCCTTAAAAATCAGTAGGGTAACTAAAGTGGCATGTAAGCCCTGTGGCAACTGTCAGATAAATTACACAGCAGTGAAGAAATCTCCTGAAAGTAATGCAATATCGAGCTAACCGCTTTTCCTCTTTCAGAAAAAGACCTTGAGCTGCTACAGTTGATTCTACTACAGAAATGTTGCAACATTTCTCACTGAGAAGGCAGATCTGTGGTTTTGTGCATGAATAAGCCTTTTATTTTCTAGACAGAGTGCAAATGGAGGCACAGTGAAAATTATTAAAGGGCACTAACAAGGGAATACCAGTCTTTAGGCTAATTTTTGGGTAACTATTTCTATTTATTTTTTCATTAAACAAAGTCTGCAGTTGCACAGATTGTTGTTATGAAGTCCCTAAAGCCCTATAAAGCATGGTAATGTGAGTAAGTTTTCAGAATTTAGTAAGTCTAGCTCTGGGATTTTGCTATTACCTAATGTTTCCATTCTATGGTACTGTGAAAGCACTATAAATGGCACCTTTCATGAGCCAGCTCTTCTGAGACTAGCAGGCTGCTTCTGCAGTGTGCTGGTGAATCTTTCTTAAAACACACACAGACATACAGACATACAGGCATACAGACACACAGACATACAGACATACAGACACACAGACACGCAGACACAGAGACATACAGACACACAGACACGCAGACACAGAAACACACAGACACAGAAACACACATGCACGCTTTGACCGCTTCATTATGAAAGCTTTCATAAGAAAGCAGAATTGTCCCACTCATAGCCATTATATCTGATGACATTCTTAATACTGGCTATTGTTTGCAGAAAGAAGCTATTGTCTAAGATTGCATATCTGCTGACCAAAGCACATGTAATAAGCATAGCTTTGGACAAACTGAGCCTAGCCCCAGGGAACAGCTTAGCGGTGAGTTTGTTTGAATGTCCTGATTCAGTGGTGATCTCCAAAGAGGAAATGCCCACCATTATGTAAGGATTGCCGTTTATCTAAAGTCTGAAAAAGCATCATTTGTTCCTTTGTATCCATAAAGGAGATGGGTCTTATTTAAACCAAGACATAGCGTTGACAAAAAATTGTCTGAATAGAAAAACAGAGAAAATAATCTTTCTGTGTCAGAAAAACCCTAACTCGTCTACACTATCTTTCTAGGGAGCAATCAACAGATAGCTTCAAATAAAAAACTGGGGGTACAAAAATAAAAAAACAAGGGGGTACAAAATGCAACTTCAAAAGAGACAGAAAACATCTTTACGTTTATATGTGTTGTCTGCACCTAGACAGTTTTGCTTTGACAGTGATTAGGAAAAAATCACATGGCATTCTCATTGAAAATGCCAGAAATCATGTAAAAATAACAACAGAAAGTCACTGGAGCATTTTCTGTTTTTCTTATTTTACCCAACTCTGAGTTGTATTCAGTGGGCATTATTCAGCTTCCTGTGACAAAAAAAGAATTCAGAGTAGAGGAAAAAGATTTATTAAATACTGAATTATTAAAGAATGATTCTTTTTTCCCCTTTCTGAATTATTTCTGAAGCAATTCTAGTTTCTGTGAAGAGCCTGCTATTTAAAAGTATTCATAAATTGTTTATTTGTTGTCTGTTTGTTTTCATATTTAGTCTTCAGTGTGTGCTTAGATCCATAGAGCCATAGATTATGAAGTCACAAGGGATCATTGTAATAATCTAGCCTGACCTATATATTTCTAGTTTGAACTTGAGTACGAAATGTTTTGAAAAACATTTGTTCTTGATTGAAAGCATTTGTTAGTTGTTCCATTGGCTAATTACTCTCACTCTTGAAAATTTGTTCTTCATTTCTAGCTGTAGATTTTTTAGCTGCAGCTTTCAACCACTGTATTTTGTTATGTCTTGGGCCACATAGACTACAGTCAAAGTTTTATTTTTACATGCTTATAAACTTTGCTGTCCCTTAGCCTTCCCTCTCAGATTTTGTTTCTGGAATCCTATGGTACAAGGAAGCCTTTCTTAGTGATTCTTCTCTGAATCTCTTCAGTCATTCAAAAATATTTTAAACAGTGACATAAGAACTAAACAAAATATTACTGTAGCAGTTGCATGAAGGTCAAATGCTGAGATAACGTGAATTTTGAGCACCTATTCAAAATGCTTTCTACATGGGAAGATTGTATTAGACCTCCTGGAAACATCAATACAAGTCAGAGATTCATAGAATCATAGAACAGTTTTGGCTGGAAGAGATCTTCAGGATTATCAAGTCCAACCTTTGTCCTGGCCCTATCAACACCCGTAAACCATGTCCCTCAGCACACCTATGGTCTCTTAAACATCTCCAGGGATGGTGACTCAACCACCTCCCTGGGCAGCCTGTTCCAATGTCTGACAACCCTTTCAGTAAAGAAATTCTTCCTAAGATCCAACCTGAACCTCCCCTGGTGCAGCTTAAGGCCATTTCGCCTTGTCCTTTCACTCTCCACTAGGGAGAACAGACCAACCCCCCACCTCTCTACAGCCTCCCTTCAGGTAGTTGTAGAGAGCAATGAGGTCTCCCCTCAATCTCCTCTAGGCTAAACAGCCCCAGATCCCTCAGCTTTTCCTCATACGACTTGTGTTCTAAGCCCTTTACCAGCTTGGCAGCCCGACTGTACCCTCTCCAGCACCTCAGTGTCCCTCTTGTAGTGAGGGGCCCAAAACTGGACACAGCACTCGAGGTGAGGCCTCACCAAAGCTGAGTAGAGGGGCATGATCACCTCCCTGCTTCTGCTGACAGCACCATTCCTGATACAGTCCAACATGACTATTCACACTTGACTACACTAAAAAGAAACTTGCATGCAGTCTTCCAAGCTATTTATTGCTTACTCCTTGTGTTTTATTACTATTGTAATGATGACATGAAAACTTTAACCATGATTGTTTTGTGGTTTGTTTCATTTCTTTAATAAACAGTTAATTAAAATACAGTTAAGAACAATTCCATAGAAGTGGTCTCATTTTATAACAATATTTTAAGGGATGTCTCTTACCTGATTTTAATCCATAGATGTATATGCCCTGTTAAATTTTAATGTGCCATATTAATTTAGTATCATCTAAATAAATGTAAGGTAATTTAAATTTGAAATTGTGAGAGGCAAGACAGAGTTAATACAATTTTATTGATGAATTGACCCATAATCCCACAAAATTATATTACTAGTTTTACAGAATTTATTTTCTGTATAGTTTCCTAGCTGGCATCAATCTTATTTCATTTCTTTAGCTCTTTGCTAAATCCAGTATCAGCTGGGAATCCATGCTTGTTTTGCTTGAGTTGTCAGCCTGACAGCTTATCATTTCAACAGTCGTCTTGCTATCATTTTCAAATATTTGTATAGCATTTTATTTTTCTTACCTTCTAGAACTTCTAAAGAAAAACATCAGAAAAGACCCAAGGTAGCCTTAGGTAGCACATTTGAAACGCTTGTGCATATTATTGAAATGTGATTTGGAGAAGATTAAAATTCATACTCACTGAGGAACAATTTCTTAAATTTTTTGGAAAGTGTTTATTATCACCTATGAAAATCTGCTTGTCCAGATTTTATCTAAAAAAGAAGGGAGATATTTGAGAAAAATGGTGGAGCTTTCTGAGCTGTTTTAGCTGCTGCCAGTGCCTTCACCTAGGAATAAAATGTAGTTAGGCTTCTATTTATTCATATTTATTATATGGCCCCAAAATATGCACTTCTTTTTGAAAATATATGCCTCTCTACTCATCTTTCATCCTGATAAACCTTTACTTCTCTTGGTTCCTTTTGCTTACATTTTAGTAGAGCAGAAAAATGCAAAAAAAAACCCCAACAAAAATGATCAATGGTATGGAACCTTTCGAAATGAGAAATGCCTCGGTTGGCACTCAGCCTTGTGAGTAGATGAATGAGAGGGCAAGTGGTGCAGGTCTACAAAATCATGTAGGAGCTCAAGAAGGTTAATACGGAACAATCATTCCATATTTCTTTGGCCATAAAAATCAGGCAGTATCAAATAAAACTAACAACTGGCAACCGAAAACAGGGAGGGGATTCTTCACATAGTCTATGATTATACTGGGGAACTTTGTGCATTTGGATGCAATGCTGAAAGTTTACAAGGATTAAAAAAGTGATATATTCACATAGGAGAAAATCCTTTCAGGGCTGTTAAATGAAAAGATGCTCACACCAGCTCACGAAGTCTGAGCCACCAAGTACCGAAAACTGGAAATGTATTGTAGGGATGCGTTGCCACAGGCACTCTCAGCCCTGATACTCTTTCCTAAGAGCATCTGCTCTTCATTGTTGTATTAAATTAGCCACCAGCCTCTTGTCTTGACCTAAGATGGCATAGCTCTTCCTGTCCACCACAACTGAACACTTTGCACCAATGTTAGCTCTTGTGTACAGCTGCTCGGTTATGTCATATGTTGTTGATTGTATTTCTTGAGTAGGTGAATATCATTTTGTGAAAAAAACAAAACCCACACAAAAGCAAATAAGTGCATGACAAGCAAAAACCAGCTAATCCACATGCACAAATACCTTTGCTGTCATGTGAACATGGGTATTGTTTGGAACAGCTATCTCTGCAAAGATAGTGTGACCAAAAAGCTTAACTGAAAAAAAATAAGTATGATCAAAGATGTGCTAAACAGCTGCCATAAGCTGAAGAAAGACTCACAAACACTGCTTTTGTGCTCTCCTCCTGGCTCCAGGCCACAATAATTGCACTGAAGTTGATGTGATTAATTCAGAGCTACACCACTGTAACATTAAGTTTTAATCCAGTACAAAACACAGATGAGATGTTTCCTAGCTCCTTATTTACTGAGGTATTTTTAATGATCCTTTATTATACCATCACTGCAGTACATGTGCGAGCATTTGGAATAGTATGGGCAGGTCCAGTGATGCCCTGGTGGAATTAGAGAGCAAGGTGTCAAGTCTGAACAAGTGAGTGTTTGAAAAGGGTCATGTGGGGCTCTTTCAGAGATGGGTTACAAAGTTCTGCTACATGCAAGGGTTCAAGGATTTTAGCTTCCTATCAGACTTCCCACTGCTGCAGCCTGGTTGAGGCATATTGCAAGAGAGAGGTTAGATTCCTTGGGGACAATGAAGGTCATGCAAGGAAGCCTATTTCTCTCCATTGACTGCAGAGGAAGCCTCAGGTGATTAGGTTAGATATAGATATCAAATTTATAGATGACAGTTTATCTCATTTTAAATCCCTAGGGAACTGTTCATCTCATCTTAAAATATGTACCTAAGAAAGGTCAGGTGAATTGTCATGTGAAATGGCTTTTTCTCTCTACTACCACAGAGGCAGTTTAAGGTCAATAGCTTAGACTGAGATACTTAACTTTTGTATAGTTAAAGCTGGAAATAAAGAATACCACCCTTTTGTTTCATGTTGGGTGGATTGAATACCATGACAGATACTGTCTTACTTAGTAATAAATGTAATGTTACATGTTTCACAAGTTGGCAAGACCTGCAAAGTCTTCATTTTAAATTAAATTTCTCTTGAGATAAAGTCAGTGAGCAATTAAACTATTTTTGGGAAATTATATATTGCCCTAGAATCTTTATGACTTGACACGAGAGCAAAGGCATCCAAAGCTGGGACAAAAGAAACTATAAATACCAGATGTGTCTCTGTGTGTGTCACAGTTAGTCACTACCAAAGGCAGAACAGAGTCCTAAGCTGTCTGCAGCGTGTATCAAATGAGATTTCACATGAATTTATGAGTTATCATGATGCACAAACCCAGCATTAGGCCATTCTCTTAGCATAAGAGACCAAAAGCATTTCAGTCAACAATTTTTGAGGTGAATTGCTATTCTGTCAAAATTAAGAATTTTCCAGTGATTGTATCAATTTCTACTTCTTACAGAATGACTTCAAACTGTTATCATATTGACTTATAGACTAGCATATAGGACTTTATGCACAGTTTCCTTTTAAACAAAGCTAACAATTAATTATATTACATTTTGGGTTTGATTTAAAGTAAGTTTTTTAATCAATTTAAATCATGTGTGATATTTTATATTGTGTTACATTTTGTTTTGCATTTCAGGAATGTAAGATTATACTTCAGTCCTTCAATAATTTCAAAATAGTTTATTTCAACATTATCAGAAAATAAATATTTAATAAAGCCCCTTTGCCTTTTACAAGGCAAAACACTTAAGTAATTTTGGCTTCTGAAAAATATTTTGACATGTTAATTTTGATTCTCTACC
>NW_009735656.1:179624-192836 GCF_000703405.1 Apaloderma vittatum | reverse complement strand
CAGCAGGAAACTTACTCTTCCTACAAGTCTGGTTTCTTGGCTATTTAGAGTCTCACTGACAAACTGAATTGTCAATGGAATGTATTCATTCATTTATATCAACAGTATTGTCCCTGTCTGCTTTGTTTTCCTCTGAGTCCTTATTTTTCACCAGCGGCTTGGAAGTGAATCAGTGTCTGCTTATTTTCTAAGGGAACTATAAAGGGAAGGGCTGCTAATTGTCTCATAAAAATATTTGTCAGGAAAACATGTTTGTTTTAAAATGTACTTTTATCCATGAATGATCTCATGCCTTAAGATTTTCATCTTTGAAGCAAGTTTAAATTCTCACGATATCCAGAGTATTATTATAAAGTCCATTGGGCTATAAAGCCTAAGTTTGTATTCAGGGTTTGTCCATGCTGACCCTTCTTCTGTCCATGTCTTTTCATTTCCTGGATGTCAAATAGAAATAAGGAAAAAAGATTTCAGTAGTAGTTGAGAACAATCTCAACATTTAACTAAAATATTTAATTCAAGTATCAGGAAGTCTGTAAAAATCCAAAACTAAACAAAATACCCATTGAAACAGGCAGATAAGTACCTGAAGACTGTTGGTGGGTTCTAATAGCTTCTGATAGTCTTTTTATTTCCATGAATGAAAAACGTCATAGAATTATAGTAGGATTTGGATTGGAAGGGACTTTTAATGGCCATCTAGTCCAAAAATATTTTTTAAAATTTTTCAAATATTTATTTGAATTCTTAAAAATTTTCATAAGAGCCAGGGATGCAGACAGCTGCATACTGAAGAACTGCAATCAACTGGTCTCCAGAAAATGGGTCTGTTTGCTTTGTCATTGATGCTTGTCTACCTCAGAGATGGCTCTTTTGGAATAGATGAAGTTATAGCACAATAAAAGTTGTATGAGTTATAAAAACACATTTGACCCACTGCTCTGTGAAGAAAACATTAATTGACCTAGTCTATTACAATGCTGGACGTCACTGAACCAGAAGTAAGTTTCACAGAATTAGATAGTAAAACGTTTTACAAGGGACCTCTGTTAATCCTTCTCCCTGTCTTGTGGATCTCAGCCTTTAATATGTACCAGTGAGAGGTCACTGCAAAAATTCTTTCTTCAGAGAAAATAGTTGTACTAAAATCATAAAATATTATAGTTGGGAGTTGAATACAGGATAATTATGTTGGAATATTTGGGTGACAAATTTTGGAAAAAATCTACTTGAAGGTGTTTTCAGATCAAATCTGGATGTCCTTCTGGCCTTGATGTTTCAGTTAAGAACACCATACCTGGTGTTTTTTTTCTTGTATGGTTTCAAAGATCTGAGAGCCAAAGGCATTGTTTTCTTTACTCCTAGGCAGGTTTTTCTAGGAAATGCACCATGTTTCATAGATTCTTTAAAACAATCTAGAATCATAGAATCAATCATAGAATCATAGAATGTGTTGGGTTGGGAAGAATCTTTAAAAGTCATCTAGTCCACCCACCTTGAAGTGAGCAGGGACATCTTTAACTAGATCAGGTTGCTCAGAGCCCTGTAAAGCCTGACCTTGAATGCCTCCAGGGATGAGGCCTCCAACACCTCTCTGGCAATCTGTTGCAGTATTTTATCACCCTTATTGTAAAAAACTTCTTCCTTATGTCCGGTCTAAATCTACTCTCTTTTCATTTAAAAATATTACCTCATATCCTATAGGAGCAAGCCTTGCTAAAAAGACTGCCCCCATATTTCTTATTGGTTCCCGTTATGGCTGCAACAAGGCCTCCCTGGAGCCTTCTCTTCTCCAGATTGAACAATCCCAACTCTCTCAGCCTGTCATCACAGGAGAGGTGCTCCAGCCCTTTGACCATTTTTGTGGCTCTCTTCTGCACCCACTCCAGTAAGACCACATTCTTCTTGTGTTGAGGGATCCAGAGCTGGATGCAATACTCTGGATGATGTTTCACCAGAGAAGAGCAGAGGGGCAGAATCACCTCCCTTGACCTGCTGGCCATGCTTCTTTTGATGCAGCCCAGGATGTGATTGGCCTTCTGGGCTGTGAGTGGGCATTGGTGGCTTATGTTCAGCTTTTCATCCACCAGTACCTCTTCCTCAAGGTTGCCAAGTCCTTTTCCTCAGGGTTGCTCTCTACCACATCATCCTCCAGCCTGCATTGATAACGAGGATTGCCCCGAACCAGGTGCAGGACCTTGCACATGGCCATGTTGAACCTCATGATGTTCACATGGGCTCAAGTCTCCAGGTTGTCCAGATCCCTCTGGATGACATCCTGTTCCTCTGGCATATTGACTGCATCACTCAGCTTGGTGTCATCTACAAACTTGCTGAGGGTGCACTATATCCCACTGTTTATATCACTGATGAAGATATTAAACAGCACTGTCCCAGTACAGGCTCCTGAGGGACGCCACTTGTCACACATCTCCATCTGGACATCAAGATGTTGATCACTACCCTCTGGATGCAACTACACAACCAATTATTTATTCACTGAACTTTATTCACTCATCAAATTCGTATCTCTCCAACTTAGAGAGAAGGTTGTTGTGGGGGACCATGTCAAAGGCCTTGCAGAAGTCCAGATAGATGACGTCCATTGCTCTTCCCTTGTCCTCTGATGTAGTCACTCCATTGTGGCAAGCCACTAGGATGGTCAGGTAGGACTTGCCCTTGGTAAAGCCATGCTGGCTGCATGCATGCAACCTGTTATACCCTGCAGAGTTAGTGACATTCCCTGAGATCAGTTCTACTTGGGCAAATACTAAGAAAAAAATACCACGAGGAAACAATGTTGGTGGCTTTTTTTTTTTTTCTTGGAGATGTTACTGAACCTAGGCTCAAGCTGGTGCTAGAGCTGTTAGGTGGCAGAGGATTTTTCCTGGGTAAAATTAATACTGGGATTGTTAAATAGCCGATGGTACTTTTTTTGCAAGATTAAAAGGCTTAACTAAAACATCCTAGCCAGATTCTGACTCAGCTCATTACATCATAAACTCATAAAGTTTATCCTGTAGAAAGTATTATATGCTTCCTCTCCTCAGCTGTTTGTTAAGTGTCACTGTGTCCTGGCATGCAGCTGCTTCATCCCATTTAAGAGAAGGTTTAAGTGATACTTATACAAAAAATGGTATTTAATGACACAGCAAGGCTACTGTGTGGTTCTGGATTAACCTTGAGGGCTTTCACTTCTGTTTCATACCTGATCCTTCATGGTTTTATTTCTCTTTCTTATCCCTCTCTCTAAAGCTTTCAGCTGGTTTTTTTTTTTTTTTTTTCAGTTTTATGTTCCCATCCTGCCTTCATTCCCTCCTTCATTTCCATTTTCCATTGCTACCTCTTACCTGGCAGGTACCTCTTACTATTTTTGAACTAGAGATTCATTTTATTCTGAAGTTGCTTACCAAATCCCTCTGTGGCATAAGCACGCCTTCTTCCACTAGTCCTTTTTTTGCCTATAGAAATCTTTATAGAAAATTACAGTTTATCACTCAACTGTTTATGAAGAAATGCCAGTGTTTTTTTTTACACATCCACACTGTAGACAACTTCCTCTAGATAAAGGAATACCCTGCCTGCAGACCTTTTGCTTAGAGACATTGTGCATCCTTATGGCTTCTGGAGGAAGCATTCAACCCGATATTTCTGTGCACTGGTGTAGAATCTGAGTGTTTAATATACTGCTCGGCATTTCTAAAACCTCTGGGATCCTTAAAGCCAAATGGCATGAAACAAACATGGAAGTTCCGATTTAATGCTGGTGCTTTCACAAGTCTCCTGTGTACTCTGTGCGCGGTCTGGAACCAAGTTGCCTACCCTATCTTGAGTTTTGATACACAGTCTCAACCTGGCACAGCGTTGGGATGCATTTTTATTCAAAATGACAAAGCAGTCAGGCTGGAACTCAATTTGAGACTGAGACCTCTCGCCCATGGGCTCCTACATATGAGTACAGCTTGTGGTATCTCACCTATGTTTCCAGTTGAATGCAGCAACAGTCCCTGTGTGGTATCTCTGTTTCAATGATATTACACGGCTACATGCTGCCAGCTGCCTATATCATCAGGCACCTAAAGAGATTAGCTTTAACATAAAGAAATTTCCTGAAGTGTAATGTCTTGATTAGCTCAGTCAAAAACCAAGATGAACCCATAGCAAGACTAATCCAAGCGATTACAATATCAAGCATAGCTAAGTCATAGGAGTCTATCATGAATTTTCCTTGAAGCAGGAATCAAAAGACATGGATTCCAATTACACTTCTGCCAAAATCCATTCTGTGTCCCAGGACCAAACCTCTCTCCTTAGAGAGAAACTTGCCAGGGAAGGTGTAGTCTCTTTTACTGTGTTTGCACAGTATATAGAACAGTGGAGAGCATGCTATAAGTGGAAAAAAAAAGAAAAGATAAATTATACATGGTTTATTACAAGTATCACAAGTCTGAGAGTATATCTTAAGTGTGCTTTTCTTATCAGGAAAAACTAAGTGCATATGCTTCCTGGTGGACAGCAGGATGACCGTGAGCCAGCACTGTGCCCTCATGGCCAAGACGACCAATGGCATCCTGGGGTGTATTAGAAGGGGAGTAGCTAGTAGGTTGAGAGAGGTTCTCCTCCCCGTCTACTCCGTCCCAGTGAGGCCACATCTGGAATATTGTGTCCACTTCTGGGCCCCTCAGCTCAAGAGAGACAGGGAACTGCTGGAGAGAGTCCAGCGTAGAGCCACAAAGATGATGAAGGGAGTGGAACATCTCCCTTATGAGGAAAGCCTGAAGGAGCTGGGTCTCTTTAGCTTGGAGAAGAGGAGGCTGAGGAGTGATCTCATAAATGTTTATAAATACGTCAAGGGGGAGTGTCAGGAGGATGGAGCCAGGCTCTTTTCAGTGACGTCCAATGACAGGACAAGGGGCAATGGGTGAAAGGTGGAACCAAGGAGGTTCCACAAAAACATTAGGGAAAATTTTTTCACTGTGAGGGTGACAGAGCCCTGGCACAGGCTGTCCAGGGAGGTTGTGGAGTCTCCTTCTCTGGAGACATTCAGAACCCATCTGGACGCATTCCTGTGTGATCTACTGTAGGTGATCCTGCTTTGGCAGGAGGTCCCTTCCAGACCCTAACATTCTGTGATTCTGTGATTCTGTAATTCCTACAACTGTTTTATAAAGTGCTTTGAGAAATGAACACAAATGTATAAAATGCAATTATTTTTAATGTAGATTCTTATTAAGCTTCTGAGGTAAAGTACAATCCTTACAAGATTTTTGTATAATGCACATATTGTGGAAATTGACCTTTTTTTCTTGTTTCTCATCAGAAATACATAACTGCTTCAACACAACACTTTCTTTAAGCAGATATTATACCTGCAATTTATTTGTAATAAAATGAAAGTAACCACCTGTAAGTAATCTAATTATATTGAGGTGAGTTTCTTTTTTTTGAATTCTCTCTGAGCTGTAAATGCCAATCATTCTGATTCCAATATCTGCCAACTGATAATCTCGACTTACTGGTGTTAAAGACTTGTTCTCTGTATAATTTTTAATATTGGTCAAAGTAATTTGCAAGAAGCGGAACTAGAAACTGCTCTAAACCTGGCATCTGCTTTAAGAACACAGTGCTCTTCATGCTGGCCGATTAACTTGCTTTTGAAACCCTGCTGGATGTCCATAGCTTCTCACAAGGTTCAATGTGATAATATCATCAGTCATTCAGGATCCTTTGAGAGGTCAATGGGGAATAATTCTTGCTGGATCACTGAGTGCAATTCCTTCCCATCTTCTTGGCAGGCTGAGAACTTACAGGTTGTATCTTGCTCCACATCACTAACCAATGTGGACATATGGGGCTAGGCACTACGGATTTGTGGCATGGCCTTTCTCACGGTGTTGGCCAATAGTACTGTCTCAAATAGTTGCCAGGCATGGCTTGGGGCATCACAAAGCTCAGGGAATGGTCTCAGTAGCATCTTGGAGGCAGCTGCAGCTGTAGGTGACAAAGCAATTTAGTTGTATAGATGCAGGTCACTACACAGCTATCCATCTCAGGATGAGTTTAGATATGGACGTTTTCACCAGATTACCCTATGAGGAAGGTTTCCATCCTGGCTGTGGGATGCACTCACCTATGCCCTGTTTCTGTGCTGGCTGAGCATAGATCCTCTGCACATCACAGCTCTCTTCCAAGGGATGCCAAAGATAGCTTCTCTTGGGAAACAGAATCATTTCACCCTATTTTAAGTGTGCAGGAAACTAGGGGCAGGCAGAAACTGGGCAACAGGAACAGCTGGGTCTTCTGTCAAATTTTTAATGTCATAGGAATATTTTGTAATCACAGAATTATAGAGACTTTAGATTGGAATGGACCTTTAAGAGTAATCTGGTCCAGCTAGGCTACAGTGAACAGGAACATCTTCAACTAGATCAAGTTACTCAGAGCCCCATGAATGTCTCCAGGGATGGGTCTTCTAAAATCTCTCTAGGCAACCTGTTCCAGCGTTTCACCATCCTCAGTGGAATTTTGTTTACTTATATCTAGTCTATATCTACCCTCTTTTAGATCAAGACCATTGTCCCTTGTCCTATCACAACAGGCCCTGCTAAAAAGATTGTCCTCCTAATTGTCTCCTACTGATGCCGTTTTAGATGGCTACAATAGATGGGTCTGAAAAAGTCCTGAGCTCTCTCACCCCATATACAAAGTGTAGTAAGATTACTCTTCTTCCCCTTTGAAATGCTCTGAATAAGTATTTTCTGACTGTCAGGTGTTGTTATTAGCAGAACATGTATATTTTTCAACTACAGACTGGTGCTTTCTTGCTGGAAACATGTTTATGTGCCCACACACAAATACTGAGAAAAGTGAGAGAAATGTAACACATGAGAATGAGTGGTGAAACTTGCTGTTTTAACAAGTTGGAAATGAAAACATAATGTGGTACACAACTCATTAATTAATTTTATTACATCTTTATGCCAATTTTTATTAGATGTTTTCATTGGATTAGGAGTTGCATTTTGAGATTATGCTAAAAATGTGATGGTGTTTGCCTATTCTCACAGTAGATGTAAAATTTAAATGGTCTTATTTTAATATGTATTTCTTCTATAATTCGGCTTTTGCCATTTGGCAAACTCTTTAGAGTCAAACATTTGGCATAAAACCAAGTCTAACTCTTTGCAGTCAAAGATTAATGATCTGTCCATAAAGTTTCTTTACTGTATAGTTAAATCCCTTAGCATCAAGTGCTTCCACTTACTAATGTTACTTTAGCAGTTTATAAACGATATTAACAAATAGCAGTCATTTTATGGTGTTCTTATGGCACAACTAGCTCCAATGATGCTACCTCTTCTACTTTCTTACAATTAGAAGAAATATTTTAATCCAAATGGTGCATCTGTCAGGGAACTGTCAGAAAGAAAAGGCTAATAGGAATATCTTTTCATATGCTCTGAAAGAATCTTACCACACGTATGGATTTAGCAAACATGTGCTGTCACTTGATGCAGGAAGAATTAGCAGTCATGCAAGAGTTTTCATTGATTTAGACAGTGATCAAGAGAAGATTCTGCACCCCTTTTTCTTCCAGCCACAGAGAGTCTCTTTTCTCAGATGATGTCTGTGTGTCAATTCATAAAAAGGAAAGCCATCCCTGATGTCACTGGCTCACTGGTTCAGTTTTAATAAACATTTAGGTGATCCAAGTCCTTGTTATGGTTAAAATGCATCATAATATATCACACTGAATAACTGATATTTAATATTTGAAACTTTATTTATATGATGAATATAGCAATAAATATAGAGAAATTAAATTTAATGGTTAAAATAAAATTTTAACAGCTGTTTTTTACTATACAAATACTTCAACATTTTTTTTTTTCTAAAGGAAAAATTGGCTTCTTGGGCTCTTATCTAGTCTGATCAAAACTACCGTATTCTAGTCGAAGCATAAAGTTAGCTGTGTTTAATTTTAAGTCTCCTCCTAATGCAATTGGCAAAGGTATTCTTTGCTTCCATTTTTTATACCATCATGAATTCTTCTATGCATTTGCAAATAATTATGCACCACCTATGAAGACTCACGAGGACAACTCATACTCAGTTTCACTGAGTCAGTGGTGCCCATCAGGATGGGTGAACCCATCAGGATCAAGTCCAGTGTGTGGGTCAGAAGTTAGGACAATTTCTTGTAGCACTGCAGATGTGCACAAGTACACGTCCACGGGTAGGGTAAAGTAAATGTCTGTATTTGACAGCTCTGCTAAATATAAATGTCAGAGTAATCTCATTACATTGAAGAAGCAATTCTTTTGAGGTCTGAATTAACATTATTTAACATTTAAAATAATTTAATGCAGCATTGCAAATACTTATTACTTCTTCAACTTCTTACACTTCATATATATGTACTTTATTATTTTGGAATTTTATGGCTCGATTATACAGTAATTACTTTCTAACAGTCCTTTTTACTACATCTCTTTAATTTCACATTTTTATAATTAATTTACTGCATTTTAAAACAATCTTCATGTTCCTTTGATGGTTCTACAGGCGTACATGTAGATACATGCACTTTTGAATTCTGTTAACTTCCTTACCGGAGTATTTCTCCTCGCCTTTCTACTTCTTGCTCATGCAGACTCTTGGAAAGTGGAGATTCCATGAAGAAATACAAGTGGACTGCAGAGAACTAATTATGGTTATAGACCATGTTGCTAGAGTGAAACAGTTGTTCCTATTGAGGGCAGACTGAGATATTGATAAATTTAATTCCACTTACCTGTGGAGAGGTTGTGCCTAAGGCTTCATGGGCAGATGGTTTCTCTCTTTTATTCTGCATGGACGGAACGACCCTCAGACCAAAAATGCAAACATAAACTTGAAAGAGCACTGGGGCACTTGTGTAACAACAGTCTTCTCAGAAATAATCTGCTTTGCTTAAGGAAGAAATTGCTTTGTTTGAGAATTGGGATAATATTTTGATCTATTTAAGAGATTCAACTCAGACTAAAGGGTTATATGGTCAAAAACCATTTGCCTAAGGACATCTAGAATTTGTCAAGAATATCCTGTTTATAACTATGTATCTTTAGAAATAAGGAAACTTGAATAGTATTTGCAACCTGGTAAAATCCTGTCTCTTTAAAATTAATTGCAAAATTTCCATTTGAGTCAATGATATCAAGATTTTAATTTCTGGATCGTCCAGGAAAAATGAATTTGACTATTAAAGTACAGCCTTCATAACACATTTCATTTCAGATTTCGTTGGACCTCACTCAAACATGACTGCTGGAATGGAACGGCTTTAATTAGCTGTCAGAAATACATTTCTAACATGTTTTCATGAAAATGTGCTTTCAAGCAAGTGTACATTTTTGTTACATTTTTGTTGCATATGGTATTTGTGCACCAGTGCTTGATCTGTCAATATCTGAGCAGGATTTTATTCTTTTTTTTTAAGCTGTTTAATTGAAGGAATGTTCCAAAGCTTTTAAGTATCTTGAAATACATTTAAGATGAGATCCTGGAGTTACTGAAGTCAATAGAAATTGTACTACTAATTTAAATAGGAGCAGAATATCAGTTATTGTTTTATACCATCTTTCAAACAAATGCAGCAAAGGCATACAACTTTTCTTCCTACTCTTTCTTTTTACTAGTATTTATATCAAAGAGCATCCAAAAGACTATTAACAAAACCAGCTCTGATCTCAATATACATTTTCTGTGCGTGCGTAGTAAGATGTTGTTCAGGTGCTAGATTTGAAATATTAACTGTAGGTGGGATTTTCAAAAGCACTTCTTAGTAGTTGTATGTGTTTCCTTTGAAATTACTGGGATTTTTTCCTTGGACATAATTTGGCAGAGGTTTAGAAAGAAGGCTGAGTGCTTTCAAAGATTCAAGGCTATGACTATGTTGGCATAGGGTACAGCCCCATTCTTTTTGAAGTTGATAAAAAATTCTTTCATTTACTTCAGTGAAATTTGGTGGTTATGTCACATAACTTACAGTGGCACTAAATTATATAAGTATTGAAGGCTGAAATTTTAGTGATTTGTAAGATCTAAACAACCGTTAAAGTGTTTTCAGTGCGTAACTCTTTAAAAGTAATTATGTAGATTTCACTGGAATTCATTATATGGTAATATGCTGGTGGATATGAGTAAGGTTATTGGAAAGTAGGCCAAAGAGAGAAAAGAAAACAGTATTTATCTCGTAAAGTGTACAGAAGTAGTGACTACACCAGCCAAATGACAATATCTTTTCCCCCATTAAATATATATAGTATTGCACAGAGAAATGAGTGGTACAAGTAAGAAATTAACATTTGCAAAGTTCTAGTTTTACCCAGAAATGTTGGGCCAAATAAGCACTTAAAATACATAATGACTACTTTACTCTTTTTAGTGCAGCTGAACAAAGTGGCATGTACAACTGCAGTGGTTGTGGGTTATGGTTTGCAAAAATATTATGGAATGACAGCTTTTACTGATTGGTGTTGCATTATGTAGGTTTCATGTATGTAAAATTCTTATAAAATTTCCATTACACGTGTTAAACTTATGAAAACATTGCCCTATTCAAGATTTTTTTTTTTTTGTAACACATAAAGTCTACTTTAAGTCTTTTGGAATTAGTTTCATAGGTATATCCCCATTTCTTTTACCAGTGTATGAAATACAAGACTGGTTCTCAGGTTCCTCTGATGATGCTTTGTGTGAAAAAGTACTGGATTAACTGACCTTCAGTTGGTCCTTAGATAACTTGGCACAATTCTCTCACCTTCTATGATATGTAGACCAACACCTGCTTTGGGTTAAGTTGAAGATTAACTTAAGATGACTTAAAAAGGAAAAACTGCATGTTTTACTCTTACCACTTTCTGTTTACAGTCATTCAAAATATTCTGGTGAAATTGAGAGTGATTACGCTTACATTATTAAAAGGGAATTGAGTTACAGAGAAATAAACTGAATATTTTGGACACCTGAGTTGTCTAGAGGAGAGTCAGACTGTTACACCACATTCTGCTCGAGACAAGATGAATGAAGATCACAGGTTTCTAAACGTAAGATGGAGCATCACTTCAACTTCTGGGTGCCTGCATTTACTCACCCTTGACATTTTTGAACCCTACATTACACTTTTTGCCCCAATAGCTACCTATGTTAGCTTTTTAGTGATTAAGAGTCAACCTAATCTTTGTCCAAATTTCCAGAGAGGTCCAGTCCACCTGGTCTGCTCAGAACACATGCATTACACAGAAGACACCATACATAAATATAAGTGTGGCTAAATGGCCATTGTCATTATGGAGGGACTTTTGCTGGAGAAGAGAACACAGAGTTTGTAATTTCCCTAGTTTCTGCTGTGCAATAACTGATTTTCTAACATACTTACCCAGAAGTAAAACTCCCATATTCAGCACCATCATGACCTGAGAAGATTTAAATCAGCTCCTCCCAGAACACTGCCCTTATAAATCTTGGCTGAGGATTATGGCTGTCAAACTACAGAAAGCTGTTAGCAGCAGAATATTTTATCATCTCCTCCTAGACCTTGTTGCCAATCCTGTGTCTCTTGTTTCCTAAATAAATGCTTCATATACAAATAAAGTCTTGTGTGAAAAAAGAACTAATAAATAAGAATGTTGTGTTGAATGGTTGATAGTACTGCCTTTCTGGTGGCTAATGAGTCCCATATCTTTGGTCTACCGGGCAATGATAATAAAAATGCTAAAGTACATTTTTTCTGTTAATATTGCTCTTATACTGTGAAGTTCACGCATCTCCCAGGTACCTAACACATGAGTAGAGCCAGAGTAGTTACAGAAAATGCACCAGTGAGTGGGTCAATTTAATAGAGGGCATGGATCAACTCACAATGTCTGTAAAAAAAATCTTGCATTGGCTTTGCCTCATGTTTAGCATAAAATGCAATCAGATGCTTTTATACACAGTTTAGAAATGAATCTACTGGATTTAAAGTCAATCACATGTTTCATCCCTTTGTTATGCAGAGGTGAAGGTAAGCAGCTCAGTTCCCTTATAAAGACACGTACAGTGTGCAGGTCAAACAGTTTTGGGCAGTAAAAGGCAATCACTTTACCTCTTCCAAAACATAGTCTCAGAGTCTCATGTGTTTTAACTAGTTCAAGGGGCTAGCTGAGGTTGGCTGATCATTTAGATCCCATATAAATAATTCTTTGGAAGAGAAATTATTTAATAGAATTCAATGGATTTTGTCTTTGATTAGACTATTTGCATGATCTAGTTGATTAATTTAGTGAATGCTAATTCAGTTCTTAATTACTTTTCACAAATGAATGCTTTTGAGCATTTTCCACCACTTAAATTGCACAACATAGATGTCCTCATTCCATCCTTTGCTCTTATAAAACTGAAAATACATGCAGAAGGAAGAAATTGTAGACATGAAGGCAAACACAATCTCCTATTGCCAATTGTTATCTTGCACAAAGCTTCGTGCATGCACTGATTTGGAAAGATTTTAACAAATTCAGGAACTGATAGCACCGACTAGAGCCAGGCACGATGCAGACAGGTGCTGAATAAGCTTCCCCAGCCCCAGCTCTGCCAATGCACGTCCCCCCGACCTGCAGCGCTGCAGCTGTTCCTCTCTGTGCCAAGTTGTGTGGTGATGGTTTGGGGATTTGGAAAAACACATTCTCCACATAAATACAGTTCAGGTCTCCAAAGGGCAGTGAATTAACCTACTGTATCACTTCCAGTGCAATGAATTTTTAAATTCCTCTTTCTAAGCACAAAAACCTCCTGTTTTTCTGCAGGGATCAGAGATGAGTGTCCTTCTCTTTCTTCCCTTAACTCACTGCTACACTTTGATCTGTGTATTTTTGCTGGAATATACTGCTTTAAAAGGTAAATATGTTTTTTCTATAGAAGGAATACTTTGCTTTGAACCATATTTATTAAATTAACAAGGTGAGAGAGGAAGTATTTTAATAATTCAGGGGCAGGTTCTATAACCTTTGAAACAGTGATGAGCTCTCTGTAGTGTCAGTGATCTAAGCTAGTGCCAACAGCAGGGATGCTGGAAAGAGATATTTGTCTCATCTCATTAACTGTTTTGATATGTGATTTATAGTACTGCATGTGACTCCTGAGCAATTGTATTTTGAAAGAGATCGCAGGTTTTTAAATCTAGGTCACGCTTTT
>NW_009735656.1:161076-179593 GCF_000703405.1 Apaloderma vittatum | reverse complement strand
CAGCAGCAACCTTGTCAAAGAGATTCAAAACTTCAGCTCACTTGCTGGCAGATTTACAGGATCTAAGTTGTGAGTTGGTGGATGGTGAGAGGGAGTTATAACGATTTAGTAAATTACCAAAAAGTCTACTTATTTCTCGATAACTGTTTATATTCATGTTAGCGATCTTTCTCAAGGACAGGGTTTTAATTTACTGTGTTTTACGCCAGGACTGAAGTGGGCTTTCTGTGGGTGTGTGGTAGGTGACCTGGGCTGTGTTGACATGCATTAACCAGTTACACCGAACAATCATCGTGTTTCCGTACTTAAATACACCATGGATCACTCCACTGATGTAGATGATCTCCAGTTCCAAAAATTAAATTTTTGGTCATTCTGGTGTACTTAATGCTACAGTTTTTGCTTACTGTTGTTTCTCACTTTCAGGTCTGAACACAATTGGTAACAATTGGACTTTGAACAACAACTCTGTTTCCATTCACCCTGTCCTTTAGATAAGAGTTGTCAAAGAGTAGTGGGAAAAGGTTTGTAAGGATTTTTTTTTATTTTCTTGAGGATCAGGTCAAGCCGGGTCAAAAAACCACAACACTCTTCTCCTTTCCCTCCCTCAAAACTCCGCACGAACAATTTTGTCCCTTCCCTAGAATGAAAAGATTGTCTTTTCATTGACTGTATGTTTTTACTTCTTTGATTAATATTCTGGTTTATCATATGAAAAATCTATGGTTCCATTTTATTCCTTTTAATGAAAGAAAAGTGCTAACTTATTAAGAAGCAATAAACTAACTTAGAAAAGTGGAGAGCAGTACAAAATGGCAGGATATTAACTCGTTGTATAGAGATAATATTTTCTAGCTGTGGGACACAGGTCCCATCACAGGAATAGTGAGGGACATTTTATTTATTCTCAAAACTTCCTGATTCTGTTAATATCTTGGATCACTTGCTACTTACTGTTGGGAATTCATTTCAGAAGGGGAACTGTGCTCAGTGACATCTGAGAGTGTTTTCTGAAAACTGAAAATATCGATGAGGAAAGCAACACCCTGTGTATAATTTCTGTATATAGTAACAGAGAAAGAAACTTTAAAATGTTGGAATTAGGTAAAATTTTTATAATCTCAAAACATGGAAAAAGAAATAGTGAAAAAGAAGCAAATCCTCTGTTCCCCTTGACCCTTGAAACAGAACATACCTTTTAGTTAAAACTGAATTATTAAAAAAAAAACTCCAAACAACAAAATCCAGACATTGTTCTTATGTTGTAAGTCGTGACGAACATGGGATGTTTTTCGCTGGGGAAAGGAAATGAGCTGAGTGATCAACCAAAGATCTGTGAATTGAGGTATATGAGGTCTTTAAGTCCATGCTGGAAGACCCCAAGAGGGATTTTTCAAAGTAAAAGAAATTAGGCCTTTCACCTTCCAAAGGAGATAGACAAATTTCAGGTATGAATTGTGCCAGAGATGATGAGGATATTCTACTGTGCTGAGCATATGATAAGAGGAACGCTTTAGTCTGGAAAGCTTGTGATCTAAGATGTATGACAGAAAAAGAGTGTGAAAAAAATAAAAGTGGCTTAATCGCTGGTATCTGCCGAATATGGATGCCCTCCTGGCCCTATTCAGTGTTTGGTTACCTGAAAGACTGGAGCCAGATTATCCATATTCTGGCTGATAACCATGGAGCAACTGTGCTCCCTGGGATGAACCCCTCCAGTCCAGCATCTTTTCTTGGTGGTGCTGACTTGCAGCTGGCAGGACAGAGAAACTGAACAGCTGTTGGATTCCTCCTTGTGCAGCTGCTCCTGACTGGGTATTTAAGGGCTTTCTATCGTGTGCCTTCAGAGGGTGTGGAAGTCTTTGGAAGTTCCCCAAAACTGGCATACTATCCACAGCTGTGAAAAAGTCACAAAAATCTACCAGGTAGTTAAATCTGCAAGAATATTTATTTCCCTGGTCAAGGGTTTAATTCTACAAAGTGCTGGGTCTCTGAGATTTACATCTGAGCACATGGAACAAACTAAATCCAGTAGGCTCATTTATAGTACCACTTTACCTCTCCTGTGATCATCTTCTTAGTTACAAAACCTCCAGCCAACACTGCCCTAAGGAAGTCTTGTATGCACAAAGTACTAAATAATATTTCAAATCACGTTAGCTTGCTTATCTTACAAACAGGAAAATGAACATTTACCTTATCTACATAAGGAGAACTAGCCTTTCAAGACACCTGTGCTGTATGAAGGTCTTGCTACAGGCAAGTTGAGTGCTTTAAATCCCACTGCTCAAAGTAGTGGGCTATTACTTTAACTTCAATCAAAATATGGAGTTGCATTGTGATGTCTTTTGGATAATCAAATAAAATTGCTTCCATCAACTAGTAAGTAAGTAGTTTCTTAATAGTTACATTCAACAGAAAACAATTTGGCAATAGTTTCTCTTTAATGATAAATACATCTTAAAAGACAAAATATCTCAGAATCTCTTTGAAATTCAGAGAAGTCTGAATGCTCAGCTAAATTCGGCAAACAGTAACATCCATGAAAATCTTTTGAAAGAGAGTATTGACCAACACCATTCTACATTTAAAACTTTGCCTGGCCACTGCTGTGGTCAAATGGCTTTTACTATTAGTTTCAGTAAAATCAGGAACAGTCTAAATTGTTTTACTTACTGATAATAAAACGAATGGTTGTAGTTTATGTTATGCACCAGATATAGTAAAGACAATTGTTTGACAAATCTGAATCAGTTTTTTAGACAAACGAGGAAGGTTCATTGTCTTTATAAACTAATAGATATTGCTCCCCCAACATGCTTACCGTGCAAATTAAACCTCTGTATGACTATGAAATGCTATTAATAGTCACACACAAAAGACTTCTGGAGGCACAGGTCTTTCTTCTTTAGAAGAAGGGCAATTTCAGAGGCTACATTGGTTACTGTATGGCATATACCTTCCAAATGGAGGTCAAATACAAAAAAAAATTAGGGCCACCTGAAAATGCCATGAGGGAAGAGAGCAGGAAAGAAAACAACAGAACAGCAAGACATCCCTCATCACTGGACTTCACCATTTCATTCGTTCTCCTGGAAATCAGTACTAGATGAAATTCATCCCAACTTCAGCAGTCCAGCTCTCGTGCAGCCAGTATAAACTAGTGCTCTAGGTTCTTTCTCTTGTCAAACCGTGCAGGAAACAGACTTTCTCTACATCACCCACCTCTTCCCGCTAACTGTAGGAGGAGCAAAGAAGACTAACTTTTAGACTATAAACACAACACTGAGAAGGCCAAAGATAGACAAGATGAATCCTTCCCCTTTGGATTCTGCAAACTAAAAATGCTTGAGCTGTATTCATCAGAATATTTGACTATTCTCCTCCTGATTAGATCTAGTGGCCACTAAAGCCACTAGAAAGAAACTTCTACTGGTTGCAGTAAGTGCTTGTGCTGGCTCCTGCCTTCTGCATTCATGTACAGTTGCCAGTAATAGATTTCTTACCTGTTATAGCAGATGATGACTGTTACAGCTCTGCTCATAAGGAAGTTTATCCTTAAAGGTATGACCCAGGAACATGTTTCTTTCCATAAAGTTATCTCTTTAAGCAATGCAATAAACGGACTAAAGCCATGATGTATACATATACCTCTTTAAAAAATGGGATCAGCTAAGTTCTTCCCAACACATAGTTTTAAACCCTTGTATGTGAAGAAATCTGTACAGTATACTGTCACAGACTGAACAGAAATAGCCACCTAGCACTTAATAAGCTGCTTCAGCTTGTGCATTAACCCTCTAAAAACAGTTAGTTTGGTAACATCTTACTCAAAATTTGGGAAGCACTAACAGGATATATTTTCTTTCTGTAAATGTCTATTAATCTTACAGCAGATGAACTGGTGACTCAGCAAGAAGCAAATATATCACTGAGGGACAAGCTATGTGAACTTGTCATCAATTATGTTCTGTCACTTGATGCAATTGCACACGTTAAAGAAAGCTATTTGAGAGAAAGGATGTTATTTATTGTCAAGCTGGTTACTAATTTTGCAGTTTGTTGGATGACATAAGATGAGTTGTACAATGTGAGAGACCAGAAAAAACGAGAAGAGAAAAACAACAAAGAGTTTTCTGAAACTAAAGACAGTCTAAGACTTAACAGAAATTCCCAAAGGAGCATCATATCAGGAGGAACAATAAATGTAATATAATGGGTCACTTCCAATGTAATTCTTCTCCAGTACCCAACAAACACACACATGTCCAACAAACTAAATGACAAAAAAGCAGACAAGGAAATACATGATGATCAGTTACAAATTAAATATAAACCTTGTCTTGTAAGTCTTGTAATGTAAGTAGCAAATAAAATGCATGACCATTAGCCAAGGTGAGTAATATAAACTATCAGTGTGCAGTGAACACTGCCCAAGAGAGACTAGCAACTGTGAAGCTGGTAAAATATAGAACTTCCTGGCCTGTTCAGATTAAGTTATTGCCTTCAATTACATGTATGGTTTCTGCTATGTGTTCTGAAAACCATCAGCTAGAAAGAAGTCTATACTATACAGTGCATTTCTTTCAAGATTTATGTTTTATTTCAAGTAGAACAAAGCTTGTGCTTTTTCAGCACAGACTGTAACATTCAGGAACGGAAGGAATAGCTTTGTTTTGTTTCGTTTTTAAAGAAAGTATGGTATTTTTCCAGCCTAGGACCAGCAAAACCCACAGAGATAATGGTGCCCGGGAATGTCTGTCCAAACTCTTCTAATGCTGGAGAATGCGTCTTCAGCTAAAAGCTGTCTCCTATACCCCCTGCATACTCTACTAATTATAGTTCTTTCTCTGATGCAGGACTTTGTCTATTCCCTTTTTCCATTCCTCACCAAGTCCCTGCAAGAAAATGCAGTTTGCTGAGACCACTGGAGCTATGTTGCCGTACACTATTCTGAGTGGATTGACTTGTGTTTCACAAGCTGAACAGCCAAAGGATTTAATCTCACAGTCTCGGGGTACATTTCAGAGTAAAAGTGGTGAAAACATGGCATTAAAGCAGCAAAGAAGGGGACACAATTTAGAGGCAGGAAGCCAGATGTTAATTAATAAAACCAACATAACAGTGCTCTTTGGCTTGCCGAGAACATTCTCTCAGTTGCCTGTTTGTGGGCTGTTCCCCAGTTAATCAGTTCTGCTGCATTAAATTTCTTTAAAAGAAATTTTCTTCCCTGGTTGCTTAGAGCCCTGTTGAATCAAGCTGAAAGCTCTGTGAGGGGTGGTGAGCCAGGCCAGCGAAAGTAATTTATAGAACGTTACAACTCTACTGCTACCTTCAGCTCAGTTCGATTTATATCCTCAAATGTCCCTGCCTGTTTCACACAGACAATTAGGCTCGTTCTATGCATAAGGCTCGCTCAGATGGCTCTAGGTTGGAGCGGTGTGAGTTTTCACTTGTCAGGCTGAGGCAGTACAACCCCTGGAGCAAGGACACAATAGTACCGGTATGACTGTGTTGCTGCTTCTGTATCTTCTTCCACACATTGGGCAATATATCGCTGTGAGTGTCAGCGACTCAAGCAATATGCCTTTAAAATTACTGAGTTGTCCTTACATTCCTATCATTTAAATCTCCTAGGAACAAATTTCACACTGTATTTTCTGTCAACCAGAATAATGCATTGTTTTCAGCTGTTCAGTGAGAAGATGTCAGGGCCAGCAAAGGAGAATGTAAAAGTTTATTCATCAATAAAATCTTTATCAAGCAATTTAAGTAGGTTATTTCTCTATCAAGTATACTTTAAGCAATGCTTCTATTTGCTAGTGCCTCCTTCAATTGTTATGCTAGAGTAAGCAAGGATTAGTATCAAGCAGACATTTTGCCTCAGAGGTTTCAGTCTTAGCATATGCTTGTTTAAATATACAAGCTACCTGAATTTGAAAAATAGTTTATGTATTATTTCAGACTGTTGTTGATAACAATACTGGAAAAACACATATGCTCTATTTTCCATCAAGCATTGCTTTGAGAGTTTTTCATAGATGTGTGAATGAAACCTAACCTATAGGAATCAGTCAGCAAAGAGTAGAGCTCCAGTCCTTACGTGGAATTAAAAGTCCCAAATTATTCTATTTCAGAGTTAGGAGAGAGAATGCCTCACAGGTACCAAATAGAACATGTTAGACCTTCAGACACAGGTGAGATTGCAACATAAGTGGAAGCTGGGGACACATGAATGCCCCCAAAGCAGTGGGCTTTAAGACACATCTTTATCCTCAGGATTTCATACTGGCTAGCTTGGAAATTTTTCTGCTTGGTTCTTGGTGAATCCCAGTCTGAGGTGCTGCAGTGTCCCAGTAACTTAAGGCTCCTCCACAATCACACTTAACCCTTGATTAAGGACTTCATAAGTTGTGCTGGGCTTTCATGGCCCTTTGTGGGACTGGAGCTGGGCTGTTCACTCAGATTTTGGTCTCTGGGATGATGTTGTCCTCCCAGGGGCAACTCAGTTGATAAATTTTCCAGTATTTTATCAGCCTGGTGCCTTTGCATAAATAAAGTATTTCCAAAGATGGAAAATGGCATTGATAAAGGAAACTCTAATTACTAAAAATGGAATAAAACATAATTTCTGCATGAAGCTTTTCACAGATGCTGAAAAGTCAGAAGTCCCAGTAGAAGGCTCTGTTCTGTGCCTCACAGGGAGAAAAGGATGACAGCAAAATCCAATGAACCTTGATTTGGGAGAGAAAAACCTTTTATTTTCCCTTTAATGATTTCAAATCACTTCGCAAAGAACTGCAGGATGGAGGAGGAGCAGAGAAGAGGTCAATACCTTTGAGCAATAAGATAACATTTGTGTGAGGGCTGGCAGGGTGCAAGAAGAACATGAAGAAAGACAGCAAGCAGTGATATTTATTTTAAAAAGGAAAGAAGAGTTGCAAAAACTGATTTATTAAATACAGTAGAAGCTAAGCACTCCTAGAAAGCCTAATGTATGCTTTTTCAGGCAGGTTCAAGATGAGGTTGCATTGATACTTGCAGTGGTTCTGATCCAAAGTAATAAGTTCAAAGGAAACGCCCCCATTAACTCTAACAAGCTTTGGACCAAACCCCTGATGAATTGTGCTGCTCACTGGCTTATAGCTGAGCTACACTGGCTGTCAACCAACCAAAAAGTCTCTCCCCTGGGTAGCTTGGCATATAACCCTTAGGTATCCTTACAAATCAATGTGGAGAATGACATGCAAAGAAAGGAAAATGGGCATTTCTGATGTCAGACACCATCCGTCTTCAATTAAGTTAGTTTCCGAAATGTTTCAAGTATCCAAGCTCCTTTTGAAAACCCAATTGACCCAGAAGTCTTTGACAAAGCAATCCTTAAAACCAGCCACATCGTCAGTTTGTTTGCTTGATGGGGGGTTCTTAATGCCATAAACCCCTGTGCAGAAGTTAATAATTTCATACATTATCACTTTGAATATGCAATAGAAAACCCAAGACAGCTGTCTGAACTTCCCTTTAAAAGAGGACAGATTGCCTTTATTGTGTGCACTACTTCATGGCTTGTTTGAGGCCAGGGCAATTATGGGATGAATGACTTCCCTTTAGCTGTTGATGTGTAGGCTTGTTGTTGCGTGTGTATTGTTTTGTTTTTTTTGTTGTTGGTTTTCTTTGTTTTGGTTTGGTTTGGTTTTAATGAAACTCGAGGCCATGTGATAAAGGAACAAAAAAGCTGACAGGTAATGATCAAAAAAGGAAATGGCCACTGCTGACTTTGCATTTTATTGTCTTGTAAATGTAGAATTAAAATAACAATCACATTTTTCTGAGACCATTCTTACTGGTTTACCACTCCAAGGGTGGGTGTGGTATTCTGCTTTATACACCACAAATAAGAAGGCATAAATCTTGTTAGATTGTGCCTTGTTTTTAAATCTCTTGAAATGTAATGGTCTTTGCTACAAGACAACTTGTTACCTAATTAAAAAGGTATTTGTTTTTATTTACTTATGCTTCCAATGGTCTCACCAACTGATTGTTCATAATTGGGTTTAGCATTTTGTTTTTGAACAGTTCATGAAGACTTAATCTACCTCCTTCTAAATAACTCTTTTTTTTTTCCTGTTTTTGTAAATAAGACAATGTTTAAGTTGGAAGATCATCCTAAAAGTAGAATTACTTATATAGGCATAAGGAAGTTTCTGTAGTGTCTAACTGACTGCTTTGGAGGAACTTTTCCATAAAGTCGTCTGTATGCAGTTGCTGATTACTGAAGAAACAGAAGTCAGAGCATCCATCCTATAACGAAGCGTTGCCAGCTGACATTTTTTTAAAGAAGCGGTACAATAAGAAATATTTTTTACTTTAGGAGATAGATCTATAGATAGAGCACTTCAGAGTGGCTGCTGTGAGTTTATTCTCCGGCTTCTGATGAAGCTCTTTCAGGCAGCAATAGGATTTAAACAAAATATTAAAAAATAATAGTTCCAGAAAATATTTTATGTTCTTTTATATATGACTGCTACATTCAAACTATAAAGGCAAGGTAGAAAATCCTCACACTTCCATGGTGCTGGAGTGACTATTGTTCTCATCTCAGTAGAAGTATTACCTACTCCAAAATCATCAGGGATGGCCTCTCCATTTCAAGCCTTTTCCTTTGCAAGATTCAGAACTTTAAACATTCTTTTTTCCAACAAGCTGCTCTACAATGTTTAGTGATAGCAATAGTAAGGTATCCTATTTGATTTGTACGGCTAAGTTTTGGGAATGGGGAGGCTACAGGAGTGTCTTCTGTGGGAAGTTTCTAGAAGCTTCCACTGTGTCCAATGGAGCCATGCCAGCTGGCTCCAAGACAGATCTGCTGTTGGCCAAGGCCGAGCCCATCACTGATGGTGGTAGTGCTTCTGGGATAACATATATAAGAAGGGGAAATAAAAAACTACACAACAGTTCCCAGAGGATAGAGGAGTGAGAGTATGTGAAAGAAACAAGTCTGCAGACAAAAAGGTCAGTGAAGAAGCAGGGGGAGGATGTATTCCAGGCACTGGAGCAGAGATTCCTCTGAGTTGTGGTGAAGACCATAGTGAGGCAGGCTGCCCCCCTGTAGTCCATGGAGGTGTCAGGTGTGTAGATGTCTACCTACAGCCTGTGGAGGAACCCACACTGGAGCAGTCTGTTCCTGAAGAACTGCATCTCATGGAAAGGACTGATGTTGGAGCAATTCATGAAGGACTATAGCCCTTGGTAAGGACTCATATTGGAGATGGATCACGGATAACTGTCTCTCATGGGAGAGACCCCACTCTGGAGCCAGGGAATAGTGTGAGGTGTCCTCCCCACCGAGAAGGAAGGATCAGCTGAGGCAAAGTATGATGAACTGACCCCAAGCCCCATTCCACTTCTCCCTGCGCCTCTGTAGAGGAGGGGCTGGGAAGGTGTTTTAAGATTTAACTTTTATTTCTCATTACCCTACTCTGATTTGACTGATAATAAACTAAACTAATTTTCCCAAGTCAAGTCTGTTTTGCCCATGACAGTAATTGCTGAGTGATTTCCCTGCCCTTATTTCCACCCATGAACCTTTTGTTATGTTTTCTCTCCACTGCCCAGAGGAGGAGCGGGGTGGTGAAGTGACTTTGGCAAGCACTTGGTGTCCATGAATATCATTTGAGAAAAAAACGGACAAAGCACTCTATCCCTTTGTCCTTCATTCATGATGGCTAAAACAACACACTGGCTAGCACATGGTGAGCATTCACATAGTCAAAATGCCTTGGAAAAATTAGTAACTGCAGCAAAGCATTTCTTGTAATATCTTAGTCCCAGTTTAGTGGCCTGGTTTGCAGAGCAGAGGTGAAACTACAGTTCTAACCCAGCTCAGTGAGTCAGAGGAAGTCCTATCTCAAGACCTTGACCTGGTTGTGTAGATTACTGCTAGCATTAAATTATCAAAATTATGCCTATTAACAGTAAAAATTGCAAAGGAAGAGATAAATATTCCTTGCAAACTTTTAATAATCTTATTGATTCTTTAATCTTCAAGTATGGAAGTATGGTTTTCAAATCAACCTCAAGATTCTATCCTTCAGTTGTGGGCAGTCCTGGCCACAGTGCTGGTGGTCAGCAATGCTCAGGACAAGTACCACAGCTTAAGTATAGTGTTCAAACCCTCCCACCACGGATAGGGTCACCTTCCACTAGCCCACATCACTAAAAACTCCATCCAGCCTCATGCTGAATATTTCCAGGGAGGGGGCTTCCACAACCTCTCTAGTCAACCTGTTCCAGTATCTCACCATGCTCACAGTAAAGAACTTCTTCCTTACATCTAATCTAATATCTATCTCTTTCAGTTTAAAACCATTATCACTCATCCTATCACTACACGCCCTTGTAAAAAGACTTTCTCCAGCTTTTCTGTAGGCCCTCTTTAAGTACTGGAAGGCTGCTTTAAGGTCTGCTTAGAGCTTTCACCAGGATGAACAGTCCCAACTCGCTCAGCCTGTCCTCACAGAGCATATGCTCCAATCCCCTGATCATCTTCGTGTTCCTTCTCTGGACTCACTCTAACAATGTCTTTCTTCGCCTGGGGACCTCCGAGCTGAACAGAGTATTCCAGGTGGGTTCTCACCAGAGCAGAGAGGGAGAATCACCTCCCTTGACCTGCTGGCCATACTTCTTTTGATGCAGCCCAGGATAGGTTTGGCTTTCTAGGCTGTGAGCAGACATTGCTGGTTCATGATGGACTTCTTGTCAACCAACACCCCAAGTCCTTCTCTGCAGGGCTGCTCTCAATCCACCCATTGCCTAGCCAATATTCGTGCTTGGGATTGTCCTGATTGAGGTATCTCAGTCTATTTGTCTTACACAGCTTCAGAGAATTCAAGTATGAAGACGTACATGTGGTATTTTCCCACAAGTGCACACATATCTAGAGATGCACAACAAACAATAGTTTCCAGCTTTTTAAAACTTAAATCTTACTCCTCCCACCCTAAAGCTACTGCTTTCTCTCTGGACTTCCCTCTATTACTGCTGCCTTCTAGTATCTAAGCTCCTGATCAGCCTTGTACAGGCTGTCATGAAGACCATCATGCTGGGGCTTTGCTTATATCGTGTCTCTTTGAAGATCCTGTATTCTATTATATTTCCTATTTCCAAGACAGTTTTCCTCTACCTGGGATAGTAGGAAGACTAAGCAACCTGATGCATCTTGCTGTTAGAGCTACTTAATTAATTAAAACTACCAATAACATCTAATTCAATGAAGTTAGGTAAATGCTTTATGAAGTAAATTATTAATCCATCACAGTGTTTCACACCCCGTTGAATCTCTGACATGTTCAGTCATAGAAAATTTGCTTTCAGTTCTTTGGCAATTACATAAAAAAGCAAATAAAATATTTTTTTTCAGATTTTTTTAAGAACCAGAGCATGAACAGAAATTTTTGTGACCACATAACACAACTTCTGCTTTGGTTTTGAGTTTTCTTGAATTTTTAAATTAAACGAAAATAAGTGTCAATTTCATCAAATAAAAAGGGAAACTATTACATTCTGAACATACAGAGAAAGAACACAGTAACATATTTTTGTTTTACATAATTTACTTTTTGATTGAATATATTTGCTGAGATGATTGACAAGATTCCGTGAAAGGTTTTGTTTCATTGCCTGCATTTTTAGAATAGTTTGGTTAAAGCTGTCATGCTTCTGATCTTTATGGCTGATATCTCCTAGCTGAGAATGAAATTTAACATCGTAAGTTTGATTTTATTTATTTATTCTATCTGTCTGTCTACTTTGTAGAGTGTAAAATATATGATCAAGGATATCTTGAGTTAGTATTCCAAGAAATATTTGCTGGAGTAAAATGAGTTATTATCTTAGTATGACAATGTGTATGCTGAATTATTTTAAAGTTCTGCCTTTAACGCAAAGATAGTAATTAAAAATGTTCATTACAAACTCTAAAGAAATCTTGGAAAGAGCTTAAAAAGCCTTTTGACGTTTATTTGCATAATTCATTTTTAGAACTTTAATTAACAAGGATCTGTAATTGTTCTTCTTCACACTTGTGTTGCAATTTCCCATGCAAATACAAATTAGGAAATGCTATTTTTACTCTACCAGAAGGACTGTGTATGTGGATAGCACTTAAAATCAATTGTCATATTGCAAAATTTATCTTCTGGACAATTTTGATACTACAATTTCTTTTAACTCTTCAAGACTAAAGTATGTTTTGCTTTTTTTTAAAAAAAAAAAACACAAACAAACAGAGATAAGCACAAAATGAGTCTTACTTAAATCAGGAGGAAATTTTCCACTAGTGATGGCAGTGACCAAGGTCTTTTGTTTTGGCACCTGCAGACACCGAAGATGCTGTTTCTGGTCCCTCATACAGACCAAGTGAACATACCAGAGTGGAACAATGATCTTTGATATTGGTGCAGAAAATAAACCAGTCCTCTTGATGATGTCTTCAAGTGAACACATGAAAAATATATTCTGTCATCCTTTTACAATTTATACAGAAGTGCCAACAATATAAGAACTCTTAGCTAATTGTTTCCCGGTTTGTCATTTTTTTTAACTCCCCAGCAGACTTACAGGTCTGAACTTTCAGCTGCTGTGAATTGATGTAACACCTTTGAAAAACAGCCTGCTGTGCTTAATACAAAACGGGGAATGAGAGTAAAACTTAAACAGCTGTAGCAGATACTAATTTGAATCTTCCTTTGTTGTTTGTTATTTTTGTTGCTGTTTATCTATATTTCAGTCCAGCTTCTGGCAACTGCCTCAAATCCATCTCACCTTGTTAAACATTCTACATTTCTTTGATCTTTATGCTTTCAGTTTGGCTTTCTTCTCTCTTTGTGTAGTTTTTCTCCTGTTCTTTCTCTGATTTTTGCCATAAATATGTTCTTCGGAAACTGTTAGAAAATGTCTTTCGTATGTGGGTGGCTATTAAAAAAGGTGGCATCTATGGGACATATCTTACATATAAGTGTAGGGTTAAGTGAGCTACTTCATCTGTTGAGCTACAGAGCTAAAGAAATGCAGTTAGTTAATTTATACTACTAAAAGTAGTTGTTTCTGACAGATCTTGAAATAGGAAAAAGCTGAAGGAGGTCAATACAATATTTCTACCCTATCTTTTGCATGGAGGATGGATATGATGTAACCTCAGTCCTTAAGAGGTGGTATCAAGAGTCCCTTATAAAAAATTTAATCTTTAACAAAAATTAAATCTTTAATAAAAATTAAATCTTTAATACTCTCTTCAACAAAGACAAAGATTTAGTGCTTGCAAAATCCAGATAAATATTTTTAAATTTCTTAGTTTTAAATCATACTATCATTTTCTTTGCATTGTTTTCTGCTTTTCTTTATCTGCACTTAATATCCCCCTCACCCTGCACAAAGAATTGCTTTGTTTTCTCCCACTTTACTTTTCTTAGCTACCTAAACCTCAAAGAATTGTTAGTCTTGTACAATGAATATTAAACCAATGCCATATATTTAAAGATTTTTTTTCCCTTGGATATAGCAATAATACCAAATGCCAAGCTCTTCAAAGTTGTTTTCATTTGTCAAACCAAGCTTACTCATTATATTTGCTATCTGATATTTTGCCATGTTGGGGTACATTCATGTGAATCACCTTTTTTTAAGAAAAAATGAGACCACAGGAGGAGTGAACCCATCTAAACATCTATCATCTAAACATCTAAACTGTTCTATCCCACAGTTTTTTTACACAAGAACCTCCTCATGATATTTACAGGAGTTTGAGAAGGGGTATCTGACAAGATTTTACCTTTCTTCATAACAAATCATCCTTGATACAGAACATGTAAAATGTTTTGTTAAAAGTCTTTTTTATACTTATAAAGTTAAACAAAGCAATCGCATTTCTGTGAAGCATAAAACCAGAATTTACATGTAGCTAAATCAGAATATTGTTTTTCTGATGAGTTTTATCTTGACAACTGTTATAAAACAGACTTACACTTTTTAATGTAAATTTAGTAGAAATGGAAATACTGGTTTGACAGCTATTAAAAACAAAGAGTTTGATTTACCCATGGTTTGAAAGAATATGAAAAGGTCAAGATGAAACTTGCCCCTCCCCTCCCAAGATCAGTTTAATGATATCAATACACTGTAAGACTTAGCTGTTTTGTGAAGAACTAAAAAAATACAGTGAAATTGAGAAGTTTGTATTGCACAATGTTTAATTCATGAAAGACTCAAATAAATATGCAAATTGAAAGCTTTTTCTGTATTAGATGCCATAAATATACTTCAGCTATATGCAGCATTCCTAATCAATGCATGTAGATTCATGTTGAGTTAACAAGAAGAGTAGAGGATTTGAATGGAATAATGTACCTTTAAATGAAACTTAAATTTTAATTACCAGAAAATTATTGACTAACATTAATTCCTTTCTACCCGAAAGAAGATCCATTTCTACTAATATTAAGACATGATGCACTTAATTTAATCCCTTTCTCTTATGCGAACCGTGTGGTATGTAAGGACCTTTGTAACAATAAGGATTACAAATGACACTTGATAACATTACATGTATGACATCCTTTGCCCTGCATATCCCAAACAATGTTTTCCACTCAAATACAACAATACGTTACTGAAAGCAGATAGTTTTATGTTCAGAATTAATCAGATTTAATTTCTAGTTTGTCATCAAGTATTTGTACTTAATAAATGCAATCAAAATGTGTGGGTAAGTTATCTCTTCTGATTTATAAGCTTACGTAAGGGAAGAATACAACATAGGCTGAGTCTCTTTAGTTTGGAGAAGAGGAGGCTGAGGGGTGACCTCATAAATGTTTATAAATATGTCAAGGGTGAGTGTCAGGAGGATGGAGCCAGGCTCTTTTCAGGGACGTCCAATGACAGGACAAGGGGCAATGGGTACAAGCTGGAACATAGGAGGTTCCACAAAAACATTAGGAAAAACTTCTTCACTGTGAGGTTGACAGAGCCCTGACACAGGCTGCCCGGGGAGGTTGTGGAGTCTCCTTCTCTGGAGACATTCAAGAACCGCCTGGATGCGTTCCTGTGTGACCTACTGTAGGTGATCCTGCTCTGGCAGGGGAGCTGGACTAGATAATCTTTTGAGGTCCCTTCCAAACCTTAACACTCTGTGATTCTGTGATTCTGTGAATGCTTGTTAGTGGATTCCCCCCTTTTTATTTTATTTCAGCTGGATATTTTAAAACTGGAACAAAAATTTAGCAACCTAGTTTCCTGGACTGCCTTTAAGGTCTTCTAAAAATACCACAGAAAATAAATATACCTACCTGTTTTCCTAACATTATTTATTACTTGTTATTAGTACTAACAATAAATCTGATATAATAAACAATGAATAAAGTAGAAACAAAATATTTTCCATATTTCACTTCTCAAGCTATTACTACATTTAATAATGGCAATCTGTTATCTGAAATAGATGTCTGAACTAGGTTAGAACAATCTTTTCTTAAAAATGGACCTGGTGACTATCACAGGTACAGTCATCCAGGCTGCAGATGTTCAACAAACTGAAAGCTTCCTCCAGTAGGTTGTTCAGCAGTTTACCCTAGTTGTTTAAAATTGCAAGCATTTATTCCTCTCAGCTTTAACATTCCCAGAGCAGCTGGTTAAAGGTGTGCACTCACAGAATAATTGATTCAATCAGCTCCTGGAAACAGGCATCTCTTCTTCCAGCATTTGCCAATCCCAGGTTTTAGCAGGGGAATCCACTGTTTTACCTACCCAGTAAGTTATAGAAAGGTCTTGCCACCATCTATGTGTTGGAATAGCCTGCTGTTTACAACATATTCCCAGAAAATGTGATTATTAGGAGCCTGGTTGTATTCAGTTTCAGAAGTTTTGAGCTCATAATTCAAGAGACTGCCCTTAGTAGTATGTTTTTAAGCATCCTGAACAAGGGCATACTCCTGCTTCATTTCATCTTTCCTCTTGGAACTGGAGCACCAAGTAGCTAGCATTTGAAAAGTCATTAACTAAAAGGACAGTAAAAATGGTCCTTGTTCTAGTTTATCATTTAGAGTTGTTTCTTGAAATGTGAAATATGTTGTTCTAACAGAAAAATCTCAAAAAGTCATGTTTCCCTTCCCTATGCAAGAGCTCTAGCTACTACATTGTTAAAGAAACATGATGTTACAAAAACATGACTATTATATTCAAGTGCACTTTTTCATGAGGAGACAGATACATAAATGTGAGGCTTGTTGGAGAATGCAGCTGGCGGTTCTGTCTGACATCCACTGGAGAAAGGAAGAAGAAGTGGATGACGTGTGATCTGATAGAGAGATAAGAAATAGGCATGCTGGCTAAGAGTTTTGAAAAGCTTTGAAAATGGTTATCTGGTACACTGAAAAACAGGACATGTTAGACAAGAGAATTTGAAATTTTCCTAGCCATCATTCAGAAATAGCAGAATAACTGTCATTCAGCACTGGTATTGCAATATGAGCACATAGTAATGCTCCTAATTGCTAGAAAGAGTATAAAATATTGCAGGATCTGGTCCTAAAATTGCTTCAGCAAGACACTGTTTTTTCAGGATCAGATAAAAGGATAGGGTACATTTTTGCATCGATGTGTCTGGGTCTAGTCATGTATTCAGTGTATGCCTTGCAACAAAGCTACATGTAACACAAATGTTGAAAGAGTGGATGAAAAAACTTATGCAGTTAAGAACATTCATAATATCAATTATATTTCTCTTTCCTTCTCAAAAGTAATATACAAAAAATAGTATCATTCAGCGACTGTGAATTACACCACAAATTAATCATTCCATTTACTGAGCAACAGTTTCATATTGGTTTGTAGATGATGTAACCAGGACTTCCAGGGCGAATGCAATCTTAGTTGGTAGCTGACAGCATTGTCCTTGTGAACTGATTATAATTTCATTACAAATACACTTTTTTTCTAATGTACAGTTCATGGGGGGTTGTGTTGCAGAACACTTCTAATGTCACAGGTGGTTTTGAATGTTGTTGGCACAGGAATTAACACAGGTTTTGAGAGACATGAAAATGCCTTTATCATTGTCTCCATTTTCTAAATTGAAAGATTGTATTAAAACATCACCTTTGATGGCTTTTGTGCATCTATTGTGCTGTGCCTTTATGATGTAAATTATTTATTTGATGAATACATTTGCCAGAGGAGCTCAGCAATATTAGCAGAGTGATTGTCTTTTGAGCATGAGCAGACTGAAATTGAAACCTCCCAAAGGCCTTGGTACTGATGTCTGTGGTCCCTTTGTAATACCAGATAACATTCTAGCATTATAAATTCCTTTGCAATCTTACAGTGACTTCTTTTTTTGAACCAATCAAGTCTCTTCTGAGTAAAGCTCATGACTCTATGATAATTAATAATCTATGATATATTAAGGACATTAAGCTGAAAAACACTGTTTCCCATTAGCGACCTTTCACAACCCATCCTTTGGCTAAATTATTCCTAACAGAGTATTTCTTCCAACTGGCAGGGAAAGTGGGATGTGGCGGGAGTCGGTCAAGAGAAACCTCTGCAGCTAACGACAAGGGACCTCCCTGATAGCCTGACAGTCTCCAGTACTGCACTGTGAGCGCTGTGAGTGGTGAAATACCAGACTGAGGGATATGGGTAGGACACTGCTTAGCCAGGTTTGTAACTTCAAGGTTTGAGAGAAATAGAGGTTTGATCCAACAACACTCACCTAAATAGCTTATCAAAAAGCAGCACATTTGGGAAAGATATGAAGATAAATTGCCCCATGCACAGCCTGAAACCAGCCTTTTGTCTTGCTCAGTAACAAAGCAAGATGAGACTGTGGTCATCATCTTCAAATATTTGATTAAAACTGACCTCAGGTGTCAACAAAATTAGATTTCTATCAGGAACTAGTTTGTCTCCTGGTGGGCTTCTCCTCTTTTTTCAGGTGAGCGAATCCCAGGATGTGGTCCTAAATAAACTACGAGGGGTGGAAAAATCTGTTTCTGAATAAATTTGTCTCTGCAGTAGCCTATAACTCTTGTAATGCTCCATAGCTTTCAGTTTGAGCTTTTGTGTCAAACGCAGAATTAATTTCCCTGTGGGTAATTTTTATACAAGCCTGTAACATAATAAAAACCTTACAGAAACTGACAGACCTACCTGTTCACCTCATTCAGTTAGGTCAATATTATGGAAAAGTCATGACCTGAAACTACTGTAATGTAATGTAATGTCTGTTGATCTACTCTTTGATTTTAACAGCATCTTGACATGAATTGTAATATGAATATAGATTGTAAATTTTTAATAAAGTTATCCAGCAATTCTATAATGAAAATTACTTTATGCTAACCATCGGCATTCATAGAAGGGACCTGTATTTGCAAATTGCCTTGTGAAATGCTTTACTATCATTTAAGCCACGAACTTCTAAGTCTCCATGTTTTGCAGACACGTTTTTTTCTTTAAGGGAAAG